>NW_027288078.1:0-221669 GCF_047511675.1 Marmota flaviventris | reverse complement strand
AACTCTAAACCAGAAACTAACCAAAACCTAAACCTAATTCTAGACCCAGCCACAAAATTAGCCCTAGATCTTAATTACCCATAGCCCTAACCCCAGTCCTAAACCAAACTCTAAACATAGAGCTAATTTTAGGGCTAAACCTAGCCCTAAACATAACCCTAAACCTAACACTAGCCCTATATCTAAACTTAACCCTCACCTTAGTCCTAAGATAGCTAAAAGCCTAATGCTTACCCTAAACATAAGCCTAGACCTATCCCGAACTCTCACCTTAACCCTAGCCCAAATCCTAAACTTAATCTAGCCCTAAACCTAGCTCTAAACCTACCCATAATCCTAACCCTAAACTTAAACTTATTGATAATCCTAGCCTGAACCCTAATGTTAACCCTAACCCTAACCGGAAAACTAACCATAGACATAACCCTAAAATTAAACTCAGCATAGTCCTATCTCTAGATCAAACCATAAACCTAACCATAAACCTAAATAGAACCATAGCTCCAATCCTAGCCCTATCACTAATTCTAACTCTAAACCAAATCTAAACCTAACCTAACCCTATCCTTTACCTTAACCCTAACCCTAACATTAATGATAACCCTAGCCCTAACTCTAACCCTAACCCTAAACCTACCGTAATCCTATCCCTAGACCTAACCCTAAACCTAGCCCTAACCCTAGCTCAAAACCTAACATTTATGCTAACCATAACCCTAAACCTAACCCTAACCCTAGTTGTAACACTAACTCTAACCCTAACTCAAGGCATATTCCTAACCATAACTCTAGTTCTAACCTAAGATATAACCCTATGAATTACCCTAAACATAAACCTTACCCTAATGCTAACCCTAAGCCTAACTCTAGCCCTATCACTAACGCTAACTGTATCAATTACCCTAAACAAAACCTGAACATTAAAACAAACCATAACTATAAACTAACCCTAACACTAATGCTAATTTGAGCCTTAAACCTAAATCCTTGCCTAAGCCAAATCATAGTCCTAATAATTCCCCAAGCTCTAAACCTGACCCTTACCCTAAACCTAACCCTTACACTAGATGTAGCCATAAGCCTAACCCTAAAACTATCTTTATCCATAACCCTAGACCTGATATTAGCCCTAGCACTAATCCTCGCCCTGAATCTAAAATGAACACTATCCCTCATCCTAGCCCTAAACCTAGCCTCAATCATAACCCTAACCCCAACCCTAGCCCTAACCCTAACTCTAACCCTCACCCTATGTCTAAACCTAGATATAATGCCATTCTTTATCCTAAACTTAAACCTAACCCTATCCCTATCACTAGGCCTAAGCTTAACACTAGCTCTAGACCTAATCCTAGCCCTAATTTAACCCTATCCCCACCCTAACTCTAATTTTAGCTCTATCACTAACTCTAACTCTCACAATAGCCCTATCCCTTTTTTTAAAACTATCCCTTTCCATAACTCTAACCCTTGCCCTAACCCTTGCCCTATCCTTAATCCTAGCCTAATCCTAGATCTAACCTAACTATAAATGTAACCCTAACTCTATGTCTAAGCCTAACATTAACACTAACCCTAACCCTAATATTAATTGTAAAACTATCCCTAACTCAAACCCTAGGGCCAAAACAAAACTGAGCAATAGGCATAACCCTAAACCTTAACTTAAACCAAAAACTAAACTACAACAAAAACTAATCCTAGCCCTAATCTATTCCTAACCCTAACCCATAAACTAACCCTGACCCTGACTCATATCCTAACACTTACCCTAGCTCTAAACATGACACTAACCTTAAACCGAACCCTAACAGTAACCCTAGCCTTAACCCTAACCGTAAACCTAACCCTAATCAGAAAACTAACAATAGACCTAACCCTAAAACTAACACTTGCCATAGCTTTAACCCTAGCTCAAAATCTAACCATAACTGTAGCCTTAACATTAACTCTAAAACTAAATCTAACCCTAAACCTAAACCTAAACCTAAACCTACATCTAACCATATACATTACACTAACCCTTATCCTAACCCTAATGACCTAACCCTAGACCTAACCTTAACCCTAAACCTCAACCTACCATAATCCTGTCCCTAGACCTAAGGCTGAACCTAATCCTCTACCTAGCCCTATCACTAACACTCAAATCCTAGCCCTTACCCTAAACATAACCCTAGCCCAAAACCTAATCCTAATCCTAACCCTAGACCTAATCCTAAACCTAACCCTATCTTTAGCACTAACCATAGCTCAAACCCTAACCCATACCTTAAACCTAACCCTAGCCTTAACCCTAACCCTAACCCTAAATCTAGCCCTAATCCTAAACATAACCGTAGCCTAACCCTAACTCTAACCCTATGCATTACCCTCATGATAACCATAAACATAATGCTAACCCTAGGCCCAACCTTAATCCTATCCATTACCCTAAATCTAACCTAAGCCCTAAACCTAACATGAAGCCTAAACCTAACCTTATCCATTTTCCTTACCCTAACTCAAACCTAATGCTAATTTGAGCCATAACCCTAAACCTCAACCTAACCAAAACAAAAAAACCTGGCTCTGAATTATAATACCCCCAGCTCTCAACTTGAACCTCACCCTAAACCTAACTCTGAAACTAGACCTAGGGATAAATCTTACCCCAAAACTGTCCCTAACCATCACCCTAGACCTGATATTAGCCCTATCCCTAATTCTTGCCATAACCCTAACACAAACACTAGCCCTCATCCTAGCCCTAAACCTAGCCTTGATTCTAACCCGAACCCTAACTCTAGCCCTATTTTAATTTTGCCCCTTGCCCTAGTTCTGAACCTTGTTATAACCCCATCCCTTCTCCCAAATCTAACCCTAATTCTAACTCTAGACTTAACCCTTACACTAATCATAGACCTGATCCTAGCCCTAATTTAGCCCTAACCCTACCACTAGCACTAAGAGTAACACTAACTCTCACACTAGCCCTATTCCTAGATCTAATCCTATCCCTTACCATAACCCTAACACTTGCCCTAACCTTAGTCTTAACACTAGCCCTAGCCCTAACCCTAGAACTAACCATAACTCTAAGTCCAACCGTAACCCTAAGCCTAAACCTCATACTAACACTAGCCCTAACACTAACACTAATCCTAAAACTAGCCCTAACCTAGTTCAAGCCCTAAAACAAAACCTAGCCATAGCCCTAACCCTAACCCTTAACCTAAACCAAAACCTAACCCTACACCTAGCCCTAACCTTAGCCCTAATTCCAGTCCTAACCTAACCCTAAAACTAACCCTGAGCCTGACTCTGTCCTTACACTAACCCTAGCTCTAACATCACCCTAAAAGTATACCTAAACCTAAAACTAATACTAGCCCTAACCGTAACACTAAAAGTAGCTCTAATCATAACTCTAGTTCTTACATTAGCTGTAGCCCTAACCTAACCCAAAACCTATCTCTAAACTGAGCCCTACACCTCGTTTTAACACTAATCCTAACCCTAGCACTAACCTTTACCCTAAACCTAACCCTAACCCTATAACTGGCCCTAAACCTAAACCTAACTCTACACTTTATCCTAATCATTATCCTAGCTCTAAGTCTATCTCTAACCCTATCCATTACCCTAAACATAACCCTAACCCTAATGATAACCCTAGCCTTAAACTTAACCCTAATACTAAACCTAGACCTGACACTAACCCTAACCGTCGCCTTAGCCCTAACCATAGCTCAAACCCTAATACTTACCCTAACCCTAACACTAACCCTAGACCAAACCTAACCCTAACCCTAGCCATAATCCTAACCATAATCCTAGACCTAAACCTATCCATTACCCTAAACATAAGCCTAACCCAAACATAGCTCTAAACATAGCTCTAACCCCACCCATTACCCTAACCCTAATTATAAACATCATGATAACACTAGCCCTAACCCTAAACCTACTCTAACACTAACTGTAAACTTAACCCTAGTCCTAACCCTAAACCTACACTAACCCTAACTGTAAACCTAACCCTAGACCTAACCATAAACCTAACCCTTGCTATAGTCCTAATCCTCACACAAACCCTAACAGTTACACTAAACGTAACACTAATCCTAGTCCTAAACCTAAATCTAACCCTATCCATTTAGGCTTAACCCTAAACCTATCGCTAACACTAACCGTATCCTTACCTAAACCTAAACTGAACACTAAGCCTCACCCTATCAATTACTCTAAGCCTAACTCTAACCCTAACCCTAATGCTAATTCGAGCCCTAAAATTAACCAAAACCTAACTCAAACTCTGAGCAAGACACTGACTCTAAAAACACATCTAGCTCTAAACTGACCTTACCCTAAACATAACCCTTGAACTAGACCTAGCCATAAACTAACCCTAACAGTATCCCTAACTGTAACCCTAGACCTGACATTAGCACTCCTCCTAAATCTTGCCTTAAACCTAACACAAACCCTAGATTCATCCTATGCCTAAACCTAGCCTTAATTCTAACCCAAACCCTAACCCTAGCCCAAACCCTAATTTCAACCCTTGCCGTAGTTCTGAACGTAGGTATAACCACATCCTTTCCTCTATCCCTAACCCTAACCATAAACTATCAATAACAATAACCCTAGACCTAACCCTAGGCCTAATCCTATCACTAACCATAACACTAATCCTAGCCCTAATTTATTGCTAACTGTAACCCTAACTCTAACCCTAGCCCTGAGACTAACCCTAACTCAAGCCCTATACCTTTTTCTAGTACCAATCTTATCTATTGCCTAACCCTAACATTAGTCCCAACCCTAGTCATAGTTCTAAACCTAGAACTAACCCTAAATCTAAATCTAACCCTAACTCTAAACCTAAACCTCACCCTAACACTAGTCCTAACTCTAATTCTAATTTGAAAATTAGCCCTAACCCTAGTTATAGCCCATGAATAAAACTGAGCTATAGCCCTAATACTAACCCTTAACTAAACCAAATCCTAACGCTACACCTAGTCCTAACCCAATCCTTACAACTAATACTGACCCTGACTCTGACCCTAAAACTAACCCTACCTCTAAACATCACCCTAACCCTAAACCTAACCCTAACACTAGACCTAGCCCTAATACTAACTCTAAAACTATCTCTAAACATAAAGCTAGTTCTTACATTAGCCATAGCCCTAACCCTAACACAAACCTAGTGCTAATCTGAGCCTCAAACTTAGCTTTAACCCTAACCCTAACCATAACCCTAACACTAACCCAAACCCTAGCTCTAAACCTTGTCCTTACCCTAAGCCAAACTCTCACCCTAATGCTACCCTAGTTCTAACCCTAATCCTTAGCATAAACCAAAACCTAACTATATTACTAGTCCTAACCCTAGCCCTCATTCTATCTCTAACCCTAACCCAAAACCTAAGCCTAACCCTTACCCTTATTCTGACCCTAACACTAACCCTAGGTCAAAGCCTCACCTTAACACTAAACCGAACCCTAACACTAGCCCTACCAGTAAGCCTATACCTAAACCTAACCATAACACTAAAACTAGACCTAAACTTAATCCTAAACATAGCCATAACTCTAGCCCTAGTTCTAAACAAAAACCCAGCCCTAGCCCTAAAATAACCATTAATCTAATGCAAAAACTAACCCTAGCCCTAGACATAACCCTAGTTCTAATTCTGACCCTAATCATAAACCCAATGCTAGCCCGAACACTGATGCTTACCCTAACACAAACCCTAGATCTAAACCTTATCCTAACCCAAAATTTAAACCTAACACTAGACATATCTATAACCCTAACCCAACAAACTAGCCTTAACCATAACCCTAGCTCTTACATTACCCATAGCCCTAACACTTGCAATAAACCCCACACAAAACCTAGCCCTAATACAAGTCCTAAACCTAGACCTAAGCATAACCTTAACCCTAGGCCTAGCACAAACCCTAAACCTAATTCTTGCCCTAGCCCTAACCCTAGCTCAAACTCTAATCCTTACTCTAAACATAACCTTAGCTCTAAACCTAACTCTAACCCTATCCCTAATCCTAAGTGTAACCATAGCCTAAATCCTAGCTCTAACTTTTTCCATTACATTAAACATAACCCTAACCATAATGCTAACCCTAGCCCTAACCCTAACCCTATCCCTAACCCTAACCCTAACTGTAGCCCTGATTCTAAACCTTACCCTTGCCCTAGCCTTAACCTAGCTCAAACCCTAACACTTACCCTAAACCAAACCCTAACATTAACCCTAGGAGTAACCCAAACTCTTGCCCTAATCCTAAACTTAACCTAAGCCCTAACACAAGCACTAAACCTATTCATTGGTTAGCCTAAACCAAATGCTAACCCTAGGCCTAACCTGAACCCTATCCATAACACTAACCCTATACATTACTCTAAACCTAACCTGAATTGTAAACCTAATTCTATCCATTACTATAACCCCAACCCTAACCCTAATGCTAATTTGAGCCCTAAACTTAAACCTTAACCCAAACCAAACCCTAACCCACACTCTGACCCTAATAATAACCTAGCTATATACCTGAGCCCTACACTAAGCCTTACACTAGACCTAGCCACAAACCTATCCCTCTCAGTATCCCTAACCATAATCCTAGAACTGACATTATCCCTAGCCCTAATCCTAGCCCTAACCCTAACACAAACCCTAGCCCTCATCCTAGCCCTAATCCTAGAGTTAATCCTAACCCAAACCCTAACTTTAGCCCTATCTCTAAATATAACCCTCACCCTAGCAATGAACCCAGCTATATAACCCCATCCCTTCCCTTAAAACTAACCCTAACCCTAGCCCTAACCATAGGCCTAAACCTAACACTAATCATGGCACTAATCCTAGCACTATTTGAAACCTAATCTTAACCCTACCCCTAATCCTAGCCCTAAGATTAACTCTAACTCACACCCTAGCCCTATTTCTATTTATAACCCTATTCATTACCATAACACTCACAATAGCCCTAACCTGAACCCTAACCCTAGCTATAGCCCTAACCCTAGATCTAACCATAAGTCTAAATCTAATCCTAATCTTAAGCCTAAGCCTCATTTTATAACTAGCTGTAACACTATTGCTAATCCTAAAACTAGCCCTAATCCAAGCCCTGGCCCTAAAACAAACCCGAGTCATTGCTATAAACCTAAAACTTAACCTAAACCAAACCCTAACCCATAACTAGCCATGACCCAAGCTCTAATTTGAGTCCTAGGCCTAAAACTAACCCTCACTCTGACTCATATCCAAACACAAACCCTAGCTCTAAATATCACCCTAACACTAAAACTAATGCTAACACTAGACCTAGCCGAAACCCTAACCCTAAAACTAACCCTAATCATAACCCTAGGTCTTACATTGAACTTAGCCAAACCCTAGCCCTTACTCTAACACAAAAATAGCCCAAATCCGAGCCCTAACACTAGATTTAACCTTAATTCTAGCCATAAATCTCGCCCTAAACCTAACCCTAATCCTAGCCCTAACCCTAGCTCTAATTTTATCCATTACCCTAAGCCAAACTCTATTCATAATGCTAACTCTAGTCCTAATCCTAATCCTTATCCAAACCCAAACAATAACCCTATTACTAGTCTTAACACTAGCCCTCATTCTAGATCTAACCCTAACCCAAAACCTCACCCTAACCTTCACATTTATTCTGACCCTAAACTAATTATAGGTCTAAACCTGACCCTAAAATGAAACCAAAACCTGAAACTAGCCCTAACAGTAAACTTATACTTAAACCTAATCCTAACACTAGCCCCATACCTAAACCTAATCATAAATCTAGCTATTACTCTAGCCCTTCACCTAAACAAAAACTTAGTGCTAGCCCTAACAATAACCCTTAATCTAAACCAAACACTAACCCTACTATTAGACCTAACCCTAGTCCTATTCTGGTTTCACCCTTACCCTAACTTTAGCTGGAACACTGGCCCTGACATTAACACTAAACCTAGTTCTAAACCTGACCCTAATCCAAAACCTAAACCTAACACAAGACCTACTGGAACCCTAACCTTAAAACTAACTCTAATCATAACCCTAAAACTTACATTACACATAGCACTAATCCTAAGCCTAAACCTAACACAAAACTTAAATAACCCTAACCCTAATCGAGGCCTAAACCTACCCTAGACATACCCTCACCCTAACCCTAACTCTAGTCCTAACCCTAACCCTAACCCTCACCTTAGTCCTAACCCTAGCTCAAATCCTAACCCTTATTCTACACATAACCCTAGCACTATCCCTAACCATAACCCTAACCGTAGACCTAATCCTAACCTTAACCCTAGACCTAGGTCTAATGCTAGCCACTACCCTAACTTTAACCCTAATCGAGGCCTAAACCTACCCTAGGCATACCCTCTCCCCAACCCTAACCCTAGTCCTAACCCTAACCCTAACCCTAATGATAACCCTATCCCTAACCCTAACGAAAACCCTAACCCAAACCATAAACCTAACCCTAGACCTAACCCTAAACCTAAACCTTGCCATAGCTTTAACCCTAACTCAAACCCTAACCCTTACCCTAAAACCAACAGTAAACCTAGCCCTAAAACTAAACTTAAACCTAAACCTAACCTTAAAAATAAAACTAACCTTACAACTAACCCAATCTGTTACTCTAAACCTAATCCTAAACCTAATGAAAACCCTAGCCCTAACAATAAACTTAACCCTGACCATAACACTAAACTTAACCCTCATCCTAGACCTAAACCTAGCTCAAATCCTAAACTTTACCCTAAATATAACCCTGACCCTAACCCTAAGCTAGGGTTACTAGCCCTAACCCAAAACCTAATCTAACTCTAGCCCTAATCCTAACCTAACCGTAGCCCTAACCATAGCTCTAACCCTATATATTATCCTTATGATAACCCTAACCTAATGTTAACCCTAGGCATAACCCTAATCCTTTTGCCAAACCTAAAGCTCTCCATTGCCCTAAATCTACCCTGAAACCTAAACCTAACCCAATCAATTACCCTAACCCTAACTCTAACCCTAATGCTCATTTGAGCCCTATTTCTAAAGCTTAACCTAAAACAAACCCTGACCCTGATCCTGACCCTAAAAATACACCTAGCTCTAAACCTGACCCTTACCCAAAGCCTCACACTTACACTACATATAGACATAAACCTAAGCCTAAATCTACCCCCAAATGGAACACTAGACCTGACATTATCTCTAGCCCTAATTCTAATCCTAACCCTACAACAAAACCTAGCCCTCATCCTAGCCCTTAACCTAGCCTTAATCTTAAACCTAACTGTAACCCTAGCCCTAACCCTAATGCTAACCCTCATCCTACCTCTAAACCTAGATATAGCACCATACCTTACCCTAAAATTAACTATAACCCTAGCCCTAACATAGGCCTAAGCGGAACACTAACCCTAGCCCTAATCCTAGCCCTAACTTAGCCCTATCCATAAAACTAACCAAAACCCTGGCCTAAGACTAATTTTAACTCTCAACCTAGCCTTAGCCCTAGTTCTAACCCTATTTGTTACCGTAACCATAACCCTAGACCTAACCCTTGCCCTATAGTTAGACCTAGCCCTAATCCTAGATCTAACACTAAATCCAAATCTAACACTAACCCAAAGCCTAAGACTAAAACTAACACTAGCCCTAACCCTAATGCTAATCTTATAACTAGCCCAAACCGTAAACCTAGGACTAAAACAAAACTGAGCAACAGCCCTAACACTAAACCTTAACTTAAATCAAACGCAGCAGTACAACTAGACGTAACCCTAGCCCTAATTCGAGTCCTAACCCTAACCTAAAAACTTACCCTGACCCTGACTCATATCCTAACACTGACCCTAGCTCTAAAGACCACCCTAAACTTAAACCAAGCACTAAAAGTAACCCTAGCCCTAATTCAAGTCATAACACTAACCTTAAAGCTAACCCTGACCTTACTGATATAGTAAGAGTCACCCTAGCTCTAAACACAGCCCTCACCTTAAACTAAACACTAACAGTAACCCTAGCCCTTATTTGAGTCCTAATCCTAACCCTAAAACCAACCCTGATGCTGACTCATATCCTAACAATAATCCTAGCTATAAATATTACCCTAACCTTAAATCTAAACCTAACACTAGACCTCCCCCAACCCTAACCCTAAAACTAACTCTAATTGTAACCCTGGCTCTTACATTAGCCAATGCCCAAATCTAGCCCTAACCCTAACACAAAAACTAGCCCTAATCTGAGCTCTAAACCTATATTTAACCCTAACCCTAACTGAAGCTCTAACACTAACCCTAGATCTAAGGCTATCTCTTAACCTATGAAAAACCTTAACCCTAATGGTAACCCTAGACCTATCTCTAATTCTTAGGCTAACCAAAACCCTAACCCTATTAATAGTCCTAACCCTAGCCCTCATTCTAGCTCTAAACCTATGCCAAACCCTAACACTAACTCTGACCCTTATTCTGACACTAACACTAACCCTAGGTCTAAAACTGACCCTAACCCTAGACCAAACCCTAATACTAGCCCTAGACCAAATCCTAAATCTAGCCTTAACTCTAGCCCTAGACCTAAACATAAACCTGGCTCTAGCCCTAACCATAATCCTTAACCTAACTCAAAATCTAACCCTACCCCTAGACCTAAACCTAAACCTAATTCTGGCTGTAACCCTAACACTAACTCTAACCCAAACACTGACCCTGCCTTTAGAGTAAACCTATCTCTAAATCTGACCCTACCCAAAAATCTAAATCGAACACTAGAATTAGCCATAACCCTAACCCTACAACTAGCCTTCAACATAACCCTAGCTCTTACATTACCATAGCCCTAACACTAGGCCTAAACCTAACACAAAACCTTGAGCTAATCCTAGGCATAAATCAAGCCCTAAGCATAACCCTAACACTAACCCTAGCCCTAACCCTAACCTAAACCTCACCTTAGTCCTAATCCTAGTTCAAAGGCTAAACATTACTCTGAACATAAACCACACCTATCCCTCAATCTAACCCTAAACTTAGTCCTAATCCTAACCTTAACCCTAGCCCTAAACCTAGCTCTAAACCTACCCATTACTGTAAACCTAAACCTAAACTTATGGATAATTCTAGGCTTAATGCTAAACCTAAACCTAAATGGAGAACTAAACTTAGACCTTACCTTCAACCTCACACTTGCCATAGACATAACCCTAGCTCAAACCCTAACCCTTACTATAAACCTAAACATAACAATAGCCCTAACTCTAAGCCTAAACCACAATCTAATGTTAAACATATCCCTAAATCTATATCTAATTGTATACATTACCCTAACCCTAACATTATCCCTAATGATGTCCCTAGCCCTAATCCTAACCCTAACCCTATGAGTACTATAATCTTATCTCTAGAAGTAACCCTAAACCTAACCCTCACCCTAGCCCTAATCCTAGCTCAAAACCTAACACTTACCCTAAACAAAAACCTAAGCCTAACCGTAGTTTAACCCTAACCCTAACCCTAATTCAAGACCTATTCCTAACCGTAAACCTAGCCCTAAACTTAGCTCTAATCCTATCCATTAATCTAAACATAACCCTTACCCTAATGTGAACCCTAGGCCTAACCTTAACCCTTTCACTAACCCTAACCCTATCAATTACCCTAAACCTAATGTTAACTCTAAACAAAACCCTATCATTACCCTAACCCACATCCTAGTGCTAATTCAAGCCCTAACCCTAAAACATAACCTCAAACAAACTCTAACACTGACCCTGACCCTAATATATCTCCTAGCTCTAAAGCTGACTTTTACAGTAAACCTAACTCTTACACTAGACCTAGAAATAACACTAATCCTAAAAGTATCACCAACCGTAAGCTTAGACCTGACATTAGCCATAACCCTAATTCTAGCCATAAACCTAATACAAACCCCAGCCCTTATCCTAGCCCTAATCCTAGCCTTAATCCTAACTCCAAACCTAACTTTAGGCCTAAGACCAAAACTAACCCTAGCCCTAATCTTAGCCCTAATTTAGTCCTATTCCTAACCCTAGCCCTAAGCCTAGCCCTATGACTAACTCTAACTCTCACCCTAGCCCGATCCCTAGTTCTAACCCTATACTTTACTGGAACCCTAATCCTAGCCCTAAACCCAGCACTAAGCCTAGCCCTATCATTAGCTCTAGCCCTAACCTAGATCTAATTTTAAATCTAAATCAACCCTAACCCTAAGCCTAACCCTAATCTTAACCCTAACTCTAAATCTAACTTTAACACTAGCCCTAAAACAAAACTGAGCCATAGCCCTAACCCTAACCCTTAACCTAAACCAACCCTTAACCTTAACCCTAACCTTAGCTCCAATTCTAGTTTTAAGCTGAAAACTAGAACTAACACTGACCCTGACTCTGACCATAATACTAACCCTAGTCTAAACATCACCCTAATGCTAACCCTAAACCTAATACTAGACCTACCACTAATCCTAATCCGAATCCTAAATTTAACCCTAATTGTAACCCTGGTACTTACATTAGACTTACCCCTAACCTTAGCACTAACTTAACCCAAAACCTAGCCCTAATCAAAGCCCTAACCCGAGCTTTAACCCTAACCTTAATCCTAAGCCTAGCCCTAATCAAAACCATAACCCTAGACCTAACCCTATCTCTAACCTTGTCCATTGCCAAAACCATAACTCTAGGCCTAAACCTAACCCTAGCCCTAATCCTAAACCTATGCATTATTCTAAATCAAACCTAAACCCTAAACCTCATCCTATCATTTCACTAACATTAACCATAACATTAATTTGAGCCCTAACTTTAAACCTTAACCTATCCCACACTTCTAACACAGACCTTGACCCTTATAATACCCCTAGCTCTAAACCTGACCCTAACCCTAAACCTAACTCTTATATTCCATGTAGCCATAAACCTAACCCTAAAACTATCTTTACCCATAACCCTAGATCTGATATTAGCCCTAGCCCTAATCCTAGCCCTAACACTAACATAAAGCATAGCCCTCATCCTAGCCCCAAACCTAGCCTTAATCATTACCCTAACCCTAATCATAGCCCTAACCCTAATTCTAACCTTCACTTTATCTCTAAACCTAGCTATAATGCCATTCCTTATCCTAAACTTAACCCTCACTCTCACCCTAACTCTAGGCCTAAGGTGAACACTAACCCTAGCCCTAATACTAGCCCTAATTTAACCCTATCCCTATCCCTAACCCTAACCCAAACCCTAAGACTAACTCTAACTCTCACACTAGCCCTATCCCAACTTCTAACCCTATCCATTACTGTAATCCTAAACCTACCCCTAAACCTAGCCCTAAACCTAGCCATAACCATTGCCAAATTGTTATTCCTAGTCCTAACCCTAGTTCTAACCCTAACTCTAAATCTAAACCTAACCCTAAGCCTAACATCAACACTAGCCCTAGTCCTAATGCTAATCATAAAACTAGCCCTAACACTAACCCTTGCAGTAAAACAAAACCGAGCAGTAGCCCTAACACTAAACATTAACTTAAACGAAACCTTAACACTACACCTAGACCTAACCCTAGCCCTAATTCGAGGCCTAATCTTAACCTTAATACTAACCCTAACTCTGACTCATATCCTAACACTCACCCTAGCTCTAAACACCACCCTAAACTTAAACCAAACCCTTATAGTAACCCTAGCCTTAATTCGAGTCCTAACACTAACCCTAAAACTAAACCTTACCCTATTAACCTAACACTAACACTAGCTCTAAATTTCACCCTCACCTTAAACTAATCCTAACACTATAGGTTTAACCCCAACCATAAAGGTAAAATTAACCCTAAAAACAATAGCTATTACATTACCCATTGTTCTAACCATTGCCATAACCCTAACACAAAAACTATCCCTAATCTGAGCCCTAAACCTAGCTTTAACCCTAACCCTAGCCCTAACCCTAGCTCTGACCCTATCCCTTACCCTATGCTAAACCCTAAACCTAATGCTAATCCTAATACTAATTCTATTCCTTAACCTAACCCAAACCCTAACCCTATAAGTAGTGCTAAATCTAGTCCTCATTCTAGCTCTAACCTTAACCCAAACCCTAACCCTAACCCTGACCTGATCCTAACCCTAAACCAAACCCTAACACTAGCCCTACTGATAACCTTATACCTACACCTAACCCTAACACTAGCCCTAGACCTAAACCTAATCCTTATCTATCCATAACTCTAGCCTAGTCCTAAAGAAAAACCTAGCCCTAGCCCTAATAATAACCCTTAGCCTAAAGCCAAAAACTAACCATTCCCCTAATCTTAACCCTAGTCCAAATTCTGGCTTTCACATTAGCCATAACCCTAAACTGAACACTGACCCTGACACTAAAACTAACCCTAGCTCTAAACATCCCCTAACCCTAAACCTAACCCTAAAACTATACTTAGCTCTAACATTAACCCTAAAACTAGCCCTATTCATAACAAAGTTCTTACATTTGCCATAGCCCTAACCTATTGCAAAATCTAGCTCTAATCCAAGCCCTAACCTAGCTTTAACCCTAAAGCTAACCTTAACCCTAACCTTAGCACTAACCCTAATCCTAGGCCTAACCCTAGACCTAATCCTAAGCATAACACTCTCCCTATCATTAGCTCTAACCCTATCCATTACCCTAACGATAACCCTGAAGCTTCTGCTAACCCTAGGCCGAACCCTAATCCTATCCTTAACCCTAATCCTATCCATTACACTACACCTAACCTGAACTCTAAACCTAAAACTATCTTTAACATATCCCTAACTGTAATGATAACTCTAAGCCCTAAACCTTAATCTAATAAAAACCCTAACCTTGACCCTGACCCTAATAATACCCATAGCTCTAAACCTGACCCTAACAAGAAACCTGACCCTTACAATAGAACTAGCTATAAACCTAACCCTAAAACTCTCCCTAACTCTAACCCTAGACCTGACAATCCTTAGCTCTAATCCTAGTCCTAATTCTAACACAAACCTCAGCCCACATTTTAGCCATAAATGTGACCTTAATCATAATATATCCCTAACTATAACCCTAAATCTAAACCTCACCCTAGTGCTAAAAGTAGCAATAATCCCATACTTTACCCTAACCCTAACCCTAACCCTAATACTAACGCTAGCCCTAAACCCTGGCCTAACTCTAACACTAACCCTAGTCCTAAACCCAGCCCTAATTTAGCCCTATCCCTAACCCAACCCTAACCCTAGCCCTAAGACTAACTCTAACTCTTGCCCCAGCCTTATACCTAGATTTAACCCTATCCCTTACCATCACCCAATACCTAGCCCTAAACTTAGCCCTAATCCTATTCCTATCCTTACCCCTAGCTCAAAGCCTAGATTTAAACCTATCTCTAAATCTAACTCTAAACCTAAGCCTAAACCTCACACTAACACTAGTCCTAATCCTAAAACTAGCCCTGACTCTACACCTAGCCCTAAAACAAACAAAATTCATAACGCTAACCCTACACGTAGCCCTAATGCTATCTCTATTTCTAGTCCTAACCCTAACCTGAAAACTAATCTGGACTCAGACTCTGACCCTAACATTAAACCTAGCTCTAAACATCACCATAACCGTAAATTTAAACCTAACACTAGCCATAGCCCAATCCCTGGCCCTATCACTAGCTCTAATCACAATGCTACTTTGTACATTAGCTGAAGCCTTAACCCTAGTCCTAACCTAACCCAAAACCTAGCCTTAATCCGAGTCCTAAACCTAGTTTTTTTAATATTTATTTTTTAGGTTTTGGTGGACACAACATCTTTATTTTATTGGTATGTGGTGCTGAGGATCGAACCCAGCACCCTGTGCATGCCAGACGACCACGCTACTTCTTGAGCCACATCCCCAGGTGCTAAAAGAGCTTTAACCCTAAACGTAAATCTAATGTAATCCCCCAAAAGCCCTAATCCTATACATAACCCTACCCCTAATCTTAGGTCTAACCCTATCCATTACCCTAATGATAACTCTTATGCTAACCCTAGGCCTAACAATAACCCTATCCATTACACTAAACCACACCTAAACCCTAAACCTAACCCTTTCATTACCTTAACCCGAATCCCTAATGATAATTCAAGACCTAAACCTAAACCCTAACCTAACCCAAACCCTCACCTTGATCCTGACCCTAATAATAACCCTAGTTTAAAAACTGACCCTTAGTATACACCTAACTCCTACACTTGACCAAGCCATAAACATAACGCTAAATCTATCCCTAATTGTAACCCTAGACCTGACATTAGCCATAGCCCTAATAATAGCCCTAACACTAACACAAACAATAGCCCTCATCCTAGTGCTAAACCTAGCTTTAATCATAATCCTAAACCTAACCCCAGCCCTAACCCTAATACAAACCATTGCCCTAGACCTCAAACTAGCTATAAACCAATACCTTACCCTAAATGTAATCGTAACTCCAACCCTAATCCAAGGCCTAAACCTAACACTAACACTAGCCCTAATTTAGCCCTATCACTAACCCTAACCCTAATACTAGTCCTAAGACTAACTCTAACTCTCATACTAGCCCTATCACTAGTTCTAAATCTATCCCTTACCATAATCCTAAACCTAACCCAAATGTTAGTCCTAACCCTTGTCCTATCCTTAGTGCTAGCCCTAACCATAGATCAAACCTAACTCTAAATCTAACCCTAACCTGAAGCCTAACCCTAACCATTATAAATACATTTATATTTAGACTCTGTGTCTACAGATGTTGGCTTCAATTATTATTTAGAGGTAGGGGAGTTGGAAACTGGGTACCTGATAAGGTGCAGAACCAAGCTAGTAGCCAAGCCCAATGATAGATGGAAAGTAAATTTTTGCAATATGGATTTCATCTATACCCATGCATGGTGTTTGGTGAGGTGGGTGGTTCTGGAGTGACCTTGCGCTGTGTCCAGAGCTCGGTCTGGTGACCTGCAAGCAAAGCCTCTGTGTTCTGTGCTGCCTTGCGTGTGTGCAGAGAGCACCTGTGTGGCTGAGACTGCTGTCTGCGCCCAGAGAAATTGCGCAGCCCAGCCTTCCATCTGTGCCAAGAGCACCCATGTGGCCCTAGATTTCTTCAAATTTCTATGATACTGGGCAGGATTCATCTTTTACTTAGCCTTACATGCTCCCCAGGTTTGGGCCTTGTCGATTCAAAGGTTTGCTGTCAGGAACAGTTTGTATTTTAAGGTTTCCCTTCATTATGGCTTATTGATGTGAATGAAAATTGAACTGGAAATCCAACAGGGTTGGCAGGAGGTACTTGAAACTTCACACAATCAGTTCTCAGTGGGCACTCTCTGGTTTCATTCTTTTGAAGGTAGGCCAAAGATGAAGCATGCAAAAGAAACTGTATCCAAGAGCCCTTAAGGAGAAAACAGAGAAACATGTATGTACTGAAATAAGTCTCCCAACAATTTGATCAGATTTCATCTTTTAACTTGCTCCACTAGGCTCCCCAAGGTTGGCACTTCTAGGATTAATGGTTCTCTAAACAGGTAAGGGTTAGTGTTATGGTTAGGGTTAAGGCTAGCTTTAGAGCTAGTGTTAGGGTTAGAGTTTGTTTTGTTCAATTTTCTTTGATACTGGGAAGATTTATCTTTTACCTACCCTTACTATGTGCCCCAGTTTGGGGCCTTCTCTGTTCAATGGTTCGCTGTTGGGAATAGTTTGTTTTTAATGTCTCACTTCATTTTGACCTATATGGGTAAATGAGAATGGAGCTGGAAATCAGGGGGTTGGTGCTAACTAGTTGAAACTTCACATACTCAATCAATTGTCTGTGGGCACTCTCTGGTTTCTTCCTTGTAAAAGTAGCCATAAGCTGAAGCATGCAAAACAAGTTTATTCAAGAGTATTTTAGGAGAAAACAGGGCAATATGCATGTACTGAAATACATTACCCAATTATTTGGTTAGATTTCTTTGATACTGTGCAGGATTCATATGTAAGCTTGGCCCACTAGTCTCCCCAAGTTTAAAACTTTTATGATCAAAGGTTCTCTAAACAGGGTTATGGTTAGAGTTAGGGTTAGAACTAGTGTTAGGGTTAGAGTTAGTTTTTTTTCAACCTTTTGGATACTGGGCAGGATTTATCTTTTTCCTATTCTTAGTATGCTCCCCATGTTTTGGCCTCCGAGTAAAAGTGTTTGCTCTCAGGAGCAGTTTTAATTTTCATGTTTCACTTCATTTTCCCTATAGGGGTGAATGGAAATGGAGCTGGACTCAAACAGGGTTTGTGCTAGCTTCTTGAAACTTCACACACTCAATCAGTTCTCAGTGCACATTCTCTCATTTGTTTCCTGTGGTAGTAGCCCAAAGCTTAATTAGAAAGAAACAGCTTTATCTGTGAGCACTTTAGGAGCAAGATTCATTTTTTTTTCATCGATTACTTTGATATTGTACAGTATTCATTCTTTTCCTAGTCTTAGTAGGATCCCCAAGTTTGGGTTTTCAAGGTTTGCCAGTTCACTGTCAGAAAAAGTTTGAATTTTTAGGTTTCACTTTATTATGGCCTATAGACGTGAATGAAAATGGAGCTGGAAATCAAACAGAGTTAGTACTAGCTGCTTGAAACTTCACACACTCAATCAGATCTCTGTGGGCACTCTCTGGTTGTTTCTTGTGAAAGTACCTTAAGCTGAAGCATGAAAAACAATTTATCCATGAGCACTTTAAGAAAAAAAAACAGGGAAATATGAATGTACTGAAATACCTCCCCCAATTTTTCATCAAATTTCTTTGGTACTGCACAAGATTCATCTGTTAAGTAGTTCCTCTAAACTCCCCAAGTTTGGGACTTCTATCATCATAGGTACTCTAAACAGGTTAGAATTAGGTTAGGGTTGGGTTAGATCTATTGTTAGAGTGAGTGAGTTTTGTTCAAATTCATTTGATACTTGGCATAATTTGCCTTTTACCTAGCCTTACTATTTTCCCCAGTTTGGGGCCTTATCCTTCAATATTTTGCTGTCAGGAACAGTTTGTATTTTAAGGTTTCCTTCATTTTGACCTAAACAGGTAAATGGAATTGGAATTTGAAATCAAACAGTGTTGGTGCTCACTGCTTAAAACTGCACACACTCAATCAGTTCTATGTGTGCACTCTGGTTTCTTCCTTGTGAAAGTTTCCCAAAGCTGAAGCATGCAAAAACAACTTTTTCCAAAACTACTGTTGGAGACAACAGGGAAATATACATGTACTAACTACCTCTCCAAATTATTTGGTCAGATTTCTTTGATACTCCACAAGATTCATCTGTTACCTTGCCCCACTAGGCTCACTTAATTTGGAACTTCTATGATAAAAGGTTCTCTAAACAGATTAGGGTTAGATTTATAGTTAGGGTAAGGGCTAGGTTTAAACCTAGTGTTAGGGTTAGAGTCAGTTTTGTTCACGTATATTTGATACTGGGTAGGATTCATCTTTTACCTAGCCTCACAATGTTCCCTGGTTTGGGCCTTCTCGGTTCAATGGTTTGCTGTCAGGAATAGTTTGTATTTTAAGGTTTCACTTTATTTTGAACTATTTTGTTGACAAGAAATAGAGAACAAAATCAAACAGGGTTGGTGCTAGCTGCTTGAAACTGCACATACTCAATCAGTTCTCTAGTGGCACTCTCTGGTTTGTTCCTTAGGAATGTTGCCCTCAGCTGAAACATGCAAAGAAACTTTATCCCAGAGCACTTTTGGAGAAATCAAGGAAACATGAATTTACTGAAACACTTCCCCCAATTATTTGCTCAGATTTCTTTGATACTGTGCAGGATTCATCTGTTAGCCTTCCCCACTAGGCTCCCTTAGTTTGGGATTTCTATGATCAAAGTTTCTCTAAAGAGGCTAGGGTGAGCTGGAGGGTTATGATTAATGATAGATCTAGTGTTAGGTTTACAGTAGTTTTGTTCAAATTTCTTTGATACTAATCAGGATTTATCTTTTACCTAGCCTTACTATGTTCTCCAGGTTTGTGCCTTCTAGGTTCACTGGTTTGCTGTTAGTATTTCAGTTTTTATTTTAAGATTTCACTTCATTTTGACCTATATGGGTAAATGGAAATGGAGCTGGAAATCAAGCAGGGTTTTTGCTAGCTGCTTGAAACTTCACACACTCAATCAGTTCTCTGTGAGGATGCTCTGGTTTTATCCTTGTGAAAATATCCCAAAAATGAAGCATGCAAAAACAACACAATGCGAGAGCATTTTAGGAGACAATAGGAAAATATGCATGTACTGAACTACCTCCCAGAATCATTTAGTCAGATTAATTTTTTAATACTGGGCAGGAATCATCTGTTAGTTTTCCCCACTAGGCTCCTCAACTTTGATACTTCTATGATCAAAGGTTCTCTAAACCGGTTAGGTTAGAGTTAGGTCTAGTGTTAGGGTTAGAGTTTGTCTTGTTCAAATTTCTTTGATACTGGGCAGGATACATTTTTACCTAGTCTTACTATGTTCCCCAGGTTTCGGCCTTCTCAGTTCAATTCTTTGCCTACAGGAACAATTTGTATTTTATGGATTCACTTCATTTTGACCTACATGGGTAAATGGACATGGAGTTTGAAATCAAACAAGGTTGGTGCTAACTGCTTAAAACTTCACACACTCAATCAGTTCTCTGTGGGCACTCTCTGGTTTGTTCATTGTGAAATTAGTAATAAGCTGAAGCATGCAATACAAATTTATCTGAGAACTCTTTAGGAGAAAACAGGGAAATATGCATGTACTGAAATAGCTTCCCCAATTACTTTGTCAGATTTCTTTGAAACTGCCTATGATTCATCTGTAAGTTTGCCCCACTAGACTCCCCAATTTTGAAACTTCTATGATCAATGGTTCTCTAAACAGATTAGGTTTACAGTTAGACTTAGTGTTAGGACTAGGTTTAGACCTGGTGTTAGGGTTACAGTTAGTTTTTTTAAAAAAATTTCTACAATACTGGGCAGGATTCACCTTTTTCCTATTTTTACTATACCCCAAATATTTGGGCCTCCTACGTAAAAGGGTTTTCTCTCAGGAACAGTTTCAATTTTCATGTTTCTCTTCTTTTTGCCCTATAGGGGAGAATGGAAATGAAGCTGGAAATAAAACAGGGTTTGTGATAGCTGCTTGAAACTTCATATACTCAATCAGTTCTCAGTGAGCATTCTCTGGTTTGTTTTCTGTGAAGTATTTCTAAGCTGAAGTAGAAAGAAACAACCTTATCTCTGAGTGCTTTAGAAGCAAGTAAAATGCACATGTACTGAAAGAGCTTCAAGTTTTTTTGGTCAGATTACTTTGAATTACAGAATTCATCTTTGACCAACCTTAGTAGGCTTCCCATGTTTGGGCCTTCAAGGTTCAGTGGTTCACTGTCAGGAACAATTTGAATTTTTAGGTTTCACTACGTTATGGCCTATAGGTGTGAATGGAAATGGAGCTGGAAATCAAACAGGGTTGGTGCTGGCTGCATGAAACTTCACACACTCAATCACTTCTCTGTGGGCATGCTCTGGTTTTTCCTTGTGAAAGTACCTTAAGCCGAAGCATGAAAAAACAATTTATCCAAGAGCTCTTTAGGAGAAAACAGGGGAAATAGGCATGTACTGAAACACCTTCCCCAATTATTGGTCAGAATTTTTGATACTGGGCATAATTCATCTGTTTCCTTACCCTACTAGGCACCCCAAGTTTTTGACTTTTATGGTCATGCTATATAAACAGGAAAGGCTTAGTTTTAGGATTAGGGTTAGGGCTAGGGTTAGAACTAATGTTTGGGATAGAGTTAGTTTTGTTCAAATTTCTTTGATACTTGTCAGATTTCATCTTTTACCTAGCATTACCATGTTTCCCAGGTTGGGCCTTCTCAGTTCAAGGTTCATTGTCAGGAACAGTTTGTGTTTTAAGGTTTTACTGCATCTTGACCTCTATGGGCTACTGTTAGGGTTAGAGCTATTGCTCATTTTGTTTTGGCTAGGGCTAGGGTTAGGGCTAGATTTTGAATTAGTGTTAGGGTTAGGGCTAGTGTTAGGGTGAGGTTTAGGCTTAGGGTTAGGGTTAGATTAAGGTTAGATCCAGGGTTAGGATTAGGGCTAGGGTTAGTGTTACGGTAAGAGATAGGGTTAGAACTAGGGAAATGGTTAGAATGAGAGTTAGATTTAGATTTAGGACTAGGCTTAGGTTTAGAGTTAGGGTTAAAGATAAATTATGGCTAGGATTAGGGCTACAGTTAATGTTAGGTTTAGGCCTAGGGGTAGGGCTAGGTTTAGGATTAGCAGTGGGGTTACGATTAGGTTTAGGAGAATGGGTGGGGTTATAGCTAGCTTTAGGGCTAGGTGAGGGTTAGAATTAGGATAAGGGCTAGGGATAGTGTTTAGGTTAGGATTAAGACTAGGTTTAGGGCTATGGTTTCTGTTAGGTTCAGGGCTAGAACTAGGGCTAGGGCTAATGTCAAGTCTAGGGTTATGATTCAGGGTAGTTTTAGGGTTAGGTCATGTCTAGGTCTAGTGTCAGAGCTATGTTTAAGGTAAGGGTCAGGTTTAGAGTTAGGGGTATTATTAGGGCCATGGTCAGGGTTAGCATTTGGTTTAGGTCAAAGTTTAGGTTAGGGCTTGCATTAGTGTTAGGTTTAGGCTTAGGGTTAGGGTAATGGATAGGGTTAGGTTTAGGTTTCAGTTAAGGTTTAGGGTAATGGATGGGTTAGGTTTAGCAATAGGGTTAAGTCTAGCATTAGGTTAGGGTTATATTTAGTATAATGGATAGATTTAGATCTAGGGTCAGGGATAGGTTATGGTTTGGATTAAGTCTAAAATTAGAGTTAGGTTTAGGGATAGGACTAGGTTTGGTTTACGGTAAGTGTTAGGTTTAGGGTTAGTGTTATGGTTAGGTTAGGGTAAGGGTTAGTGTTTGAGCTAGGATAATGGCTAGGGCGAGGTTAAGTTTACATTTAGGTCTAGGGATATGTTTATGGTTAGGGTTTTGTTTAGGGTTTCGGTTATGGCTAGAGATTTCATTACAGTTAGGGTTAGGTTTAGTGTAATGGATAATGTTAGATTTAGGGTCAGAGTTAGGGTTAGGGTATGGATTTGGGCTAGTCATAGGATTAGGTTTAGTGTAAGGCTTAATGTTTTAGCTAGGGTTAGGACTATGGTGAGGTTTAGGTTTATGTTTAGGTCTTTGGATACATTAATGGTTCTGGTTAAGTTTAGTGTAAGGGATAGGGTTACAATTAGGGTTAGGGGTAGGGTCATTGACAGGGTTAGAACTATAGTTTGAGCTCGAATTAAGGTTAGGATAAGAGCTAGGGTTAGGGTTATGGTTTGCGATAGGGCTAGGGTATTGTTTAGGGTAAGGGTTTGGCTTTATGCTAGGGTTAGATCTAAGGCAAGGGTTAGTGTTAGGGTTAGTGTTAGGGCTAGGGTTAGGGTTAGGGTTATACTTAGGTCTAAGTTTAGGCCTAGGATTATGGCTAGGTTTTGTATTAGGTTTAGGGGTAGGGTTAGGACTACGGTTAGGGTTATGGCTACTGTTAGGGTTAAGATTAGGGTTAAAATAGGGTTAGGGCTAGGGTTATGTTTAGGGCTAGTATTAGGGTTAGGGTTATGGCTAGGTCTAGTGTTAGGCTAGGTTTTGGGTTAGGGTCAGGTTTAGAGATAGGTTAATGTTAGGGTCAGGGTCAGTGATCGAGATAGGATTAGAGTTAGGGTTAGAGCCAGAATTAGGACTAGTATTAGGTCGCAGGGTAGGGTACGTGCTTATTTTAGGTTAAGGATTATTGTTAGGGCTAGAGCTAGGATTTTGTCTAGGTCTAGGGCTCGAATTATAGCTATATTTAGGATTTGTTTTGGGTCTAGATCTAGTGTTAGGGTTAGGTATAGTTATAGGCTTACCGGTAGGGCTAGTGTTAGGGTTTGGTTTAGGATTAGGGTCAGGTTTAGACCTAGGGTTACTGTTAGGATTAGAATAACGGTCAGGATTAGGGTTAGAACTAGAATGAGGACTAGGGTTAGGACTAGTAATACTCTTAGTATCTAAGTTAGGCTAAGGATTAGGGTTAGGACTAGGGTTAGCT
The DNA here is from genome assembly GCF_047511675.1 of Marmota flaviventris. Taxonomy (NCBI): domain Eukaryota; kingdom Metazoa; phylum Chordata; class Mammalia; order Rodentia; family Sciuridae; genus Marmota; species Marmota flaviventris. The sequence continues at coordinate 197,505 of NW_027288078.1, read as the reverse complement.
TTTGGTTTAAGGTTTGGCTTAGGGTAAGGGATAGGGTTAGAGCTAGGGTTAGGGCTCGTGTTAGGGTTAGGGTTAGGGCTAGTGTTATGGTTAAGATTAGGGTTTAAGCTAGGGTTAGGACTAGAATCAGGCTAAGGCCTAGGATTACCTGTAGGTTTTGTGTTGGGTTTAGGTCTAGGGTTAAAGCTGAGGGTAATGTAAGAGCTAGCATTATGATTAGGACTAGTTTTATTATTAGGGTTATGCCCAGATGTAGTATTAGGTTTAGATTTTCAGTTAGGGTCTGGCTTATAAGTAGGTTTACTGTTAAAGGTGGAGTCAGTGTTTGGGTTAGAGTTCAAGTTAGGGTTACAGCCAGAATTAGGAGTAGGTTTAGATCTAGGGGTAGGGTTAGTGTTTGTGTTAGGATAAGGGCTATTGTTAGGCCTAGGACTGGGTTTTCGTTTAGGTCTATGCTAGAGATAAGTCTAGATTTAGGATTAGGTTTAGGTCCAGGGCTAGTGTTAGGTTTTAGTCTAGTGTTAGGGTCAGATTTAGAACTAGGGTTTGTGTTAGGGTCAGAATAAGGGTCAGGGTTAGTGTTCAGATTTGGGATAGGGTCAGAGCTAGAATGAGGGCTAGGGTCAGGACTATTAATAAGGTTAGGATTTTGGTTAGCCTAAGTATTAGGCAAAGGTCTAGGGCTACCATTAGGTTTAGGGTTATTCATAGGGTAAGAGATAGCCTTAGAGCTAGGGTTAGGGCTAGAGTTAAATCTAGGTTTAGGGTTCAAATTAGGGCTAGTTTTTGTGTTAGGGTAATGGCTAATGTTAGGGAAATGGCTAATGTAAGAACTAGGGTTACAATTCGGGTTAGTTTTAGGGTTAGGGTTAGGGGTAGGTCTAGTGTTAGGGTTAGGTTTAAGGTTAGGATGATATTTAGAGCTAGGGTTAGTGTTAGGATATGAGTCAGGGTCAGAGTTAAGGTTAAGACTCAAATTAGGAATAGGTTTACTTTTAGGTTTCAGTTTAAAGTTAGAAGGGTATTTAGAGCTAGGGTGAGTATTAGGATATGAGTCAGGGTCAGCGTTAGATTTAAGGTTAGGGTTAGGACTCGAATTAAGGCCATGGTTAGGTCTAGGTGTAGTTTTAGGGTTTGGTTTAAGTTAAGGTTTATGGTTAGGGCTATTGCTCAGTTTGTTTTACTGCTAGCTTAGGGTTAGGGCTACTTTTATGATTAGCATTAGGGTTAGGGCTCATTTTAGTGTTAGGCTTAGGCTTAGGGTTAGGTTTAGATTTCGAGTTAGGGTTAGATCTATGGTTAAGGCTAGGACTAATGATATAGCAAGGGTTAGGGCTAGGGTTAGGGTTATGGTAAGGGCTAGGCTTAGAAGTAGGGATAGGGATAGTGTGAGAGTTAGGGTTAGTCTTAGGGCTAGGGTTAGGCTTAGGTTTAGGTATAAGTTAGTGGTATGGCCAGTGTTAGAGGTTTGCTCTTGGTTGAGGGTCAGTTTTAGACCTAGGGTTTGTGTTAGGGTCAGAATAAGGATCAGAGTTAGGGTTAGGGTTAGGGTTAGGGTTATTGCTCGTTTTTTTTTTTTTTTTTTTTTCCTGCTAGTTGTAGGGTTAGGGCTAGTTTTATGATTAGCTTTAAGATTAGATTTAGTGTTAGTGCGAGTCTTAGGCTTAGGGTTAGGGCTAGGACTAAGGATTGGGCAAGGGTTAGTGCTAGGGTTAGGTTTATGGTAAGGGCTAGGATTAGAACTAATGATAGGGCTAGTGTGAGAATTATTGTTAGTCTTAGGGCTAAGCTTAGGGTTTAGGTTAAGGATAGGGCTAATTAGGGCTAGGCTTAGGTCTATGGTTAGTGTTCAGTTTAAGAATAGAATTAGACTTAGATTTAGGATTTAGTTTAGGGTAAGCTAGGTTAGTTTTAGAGGTAGGGTAATATTTAGAATAAGGGTTAGGATTAGGGTTATGATTAAGGCTAGGTTTAGGGCTAAGATAAGGGCTAGGGTTTGTTTTAGTGTTAGGGCTAGTATTAGGAGTATGGCTAATTTCAAATCTAGAATTATGTTTAAATATAGTTTTAGGGTTAGGATTATGGGTACGTCTAGTGTAACATTTAGGTTTAGGGTTAGGGTCAGGTTTAAGGCTAGGGTATTATTAAGGTGAAGGTCTAGGTTAGGGTTTGGAATAGGTTAAGGCTTAAAGTTAGGGATGGGATTGAATTAGCATTAGGGTAATGGTTTGGGTAATGATAGGCTTAGAATTATGGTTCATGTTAGGTTTAGGGAAATGGATAGGGATAGGATTAGAGATAGGGTTAGGGTTAGGTCTAGAGTTAGCATTAGGGTTAGGGTTATTGTTATGGTAATGTATAGGGTTAGGGTTAGGGTTATGGTTATGATTAGGGCTAGGGCTATATTTAGGGTTAGGGTTAGGGTTAAAGCTCAGGTTAGGGCTCGGATTATGGTTAGGATTTGGGTTAAGTTAGTGCTAGGGTTAGGATTACGGCTAATGTAAGTAAAAGGTTTACGATTAGGGCTAATTTTAGGGTTAAGATTAGTGCTAGATTTAGTGCTAGATTTAGTGTTAGGGTTAGTGTTAGGATTAGGGTGATGTTTAGAGCTAGGATTAGTGTTAGTGTCAGAGTCAGTGTCAGGGTTAGTTTTAGGGTTTGGCTTAAACTCGAATTAGGGCTAGGGTTAGGTATAGTTGTATGGTTAGGGTTTGTTTTAGTTTAAGGGTTATGGATAGAGCTTACGGCTCGGTTTTGTTTTAGGGCTAGGGCTAGGATTAGGGCTAGTTTTAAAATTAGTGTTAGGGTTAGGGCTAGTGTTAGGTTTAGGCTTAGGCTTTGGGTCAGGGTTAGATTTAGAGATAGATTATGATCTAAGGTTAGTGCTTGGGCTATGGATAGGGCAAGGGTTAGCACTAAGTTTAGGGCTAGAGTTAGGGTTACTTTAAGGGATAGGGTTAGATCTAGTGATAGGGCTAATGTGAGTGTTAGATTTATTCTTAGGTCTAGGGTTATAGTTAGGTTTAAAGATAGGGTGAAATTAGGGCTAAGAGTAGGGCTAGGGTTAGTATTGGAGTTAGAGCTAGGGTTAGGGTTAGAGTTAGGATTAATCTAGATTTAGGGCTAGGATAAGTGCTGGGGTTTTTGTTAGGGTTAGTGCTAGGATTAGGGCTAGGTCTAATGTCAGGTGTGGGGTTCCGGTTGAGGAGAGGACAGCTTTAGGATTAGGTTTATGGCTAGGTCTAGTTTAAGGGTTAGGTTTAGGGTTAAGGGTCTGGTTTAGAGCTAGGGGAATTATTAGGTTCAGGATCAGGTTAGAGTTTGGTTGAGGTTAGGGTTTAGGGTTAGAGTTCAAATAAGCATTAGGGTCAGGGTTAGGGTAATGATAGGTTTTGTTTAGGGTTCATGTTACTTTTATGGTAATTGATATGGTTATGTTTAGCTATAGGGTTTGTGTTAGGACTAGGGTTAGCATTATTGTATGGGTAATGTTTAGGATAATGGATAGGGTTAGAGCTAAGTTTAGGGCTAGGGTTATGGTCACGAATAGGTCTTAAGTTAGGGTTAGGGTTAGGGTTAGAACTAGGGTTAGTGTTAGGGTTATGTTGAGCATAAGGGTTAGGTTTTGAGCTAGGGTTAGGGCTAGGATAAGGGTTAGGTTTGGAGTTAAGTCTAGGGATAAGATTAGAGTGTGGTTAGGGTTAGGATTGAATTAGGGCTAGCATCATCATTAGGGGTAGGGTTAGAGTAATGAATATGGTTAGATGTAGGCATAGGGTTATGGTTAGTGTTAGATTGAGGTTTAGGTTTAGGGTTAGGGCTATGGTTATGTTTAGGTTTATGGTAAGGGTTAGGGTTTGAGCTAGAGTTAGGTCTATGGCGAGTGTGAGGTTTAGAATTATGTCTAGTGTTAGTTTTCTGGTTAGGTTTAGGGTCAGGGATAGGCCTAGGTTTATCAATAGGTTTACAGTTAGTTTTAGGTAATGGGAAGGTTTAGAGCTAGGTTTAGGGCTAGGGTTAAGATTAGGATTAGGGCTAGTGTTAGGGGTATATTTAGGGATAGGTGTAGGTTTATATTTAGGATAAAGGTTAGGCTTTGAGTTAGGGTTAGGACTAATCAAGTGTTAGGTTAGGGTTAGGGTTAGGGTTATGCTTAGGCCTAGGATTAGCTCTAGGTTTTGTGTTAGGTTTAGACCTAGGATTAGGGCTGTGGGTAATGTAAGAGCTTGGATTATGATTAAGGCTAGTTTTAGGGTTAGGATTATGGCTAGGTCTAGTGTTAGGTTTAGATTTTTGGTTAGGGTCAGGTTTAGAGGTAGGTTTCTCTTTAAGGCAGGGTCAGTGTTTGGGTTAGAGTTAGCATTTGGGTTACAGCCAGAATTCGAACCAGGTTTAGGTCTAGGGGTAGGGTTAGTGTTTGTGTTAAGTTAAGCGTTACTTTGAGGGCTAGGGATAGGTTTTTGTTTAGGTCTAGGGTTAGAGTTAAGGCTAGATTTAGGATTTGATTTAGGTCTAGGTCTAGTGTTATGGTTTGGTCTAGGGTTAGGGCCAGGTTTAGACCTAGGGTTAGTGTTAGGGTCAAAATAATGGTCAGGGTTAACATTAGGGTTTGGAATAGAGTTAGAGCTAGAGTGAGGGTAGGGTTATAACTATTTATAGGGTTAGGGCTTTGGTTAGCTTAAGGATTAGGGATAGGTCCAGTGTTACCATTAGGGTTAGGGTTTTGCTTTAGGTAAGTGATAGGCTTCGAGATAGGGTTAGGGCTAGAGTTAGGGTTAGGGTTAGGGTTAAATTTAGGTTTAGGGCTCAGATTAGGGCTAATTTTGTGTTAGGGTTAGGGCTAATGTTATGGCAATGGATAATGGTAAGAACTAGGGCTCCAATTAGGGCTAGAGGTAGGGTTAGGTCTAGTGTTAAGGTTAGGTTTAATGTTAGCGTGATATTTATAGCTAGGATACTATGAGGATATGATTCAGAGACAGTGTTAGTTTTAGGGTTAGGGTTAGTACTCAAATAAGGGCTAGGATTACAGTTAGGTTTCAGTTTAAGTTGAGGGCGGTCTTTGGAGCTAGGGTGACTGTTAGGATATGAGTCAGCATCAGGGTTAGTTTTAAGGTTAAGATTATGACTCGAATTATGGCTAGAGTTACTGTTAGGGTTCCGTTTAAGTTTAGGGTGTTGTTTAGACCTAGGGTGAGTGTTAGGATATGATTCAAGGTCAGGGTTAGTTTAAGGTTATGGTTAGGACTTGAATTAGTGCTAGGGTTAGGTCTAGGTGTAGTGCTGGGTTTTGGTTTAAGTTAAGATTTAAGGTTAGGATTATTGCTCAGTTTTTTTTTTTTTTTTTTTTTTTTTTTTGAGAGAGAGAGAATTTTTAAATATATATAGTTTTTGGTGGACACAACATCTTTTTTTTTAATTATATTTTTATTTTTGCTGAGGATCAAACCCAGCACTCCGTTCATGCCAGGTCAATGTACTACAGCTTGATCCACATCCTCATTCTCTATTGCTCATTTTTGTTTTAGTCCTAGGTTTAGGGTTAGGGCTAGTTATATGATTGGCATTAGGGTTAGGGCTAGTGTTTGTGTTAGGCTTAGGCTTAGGGGTTAGGTTAAGACTTGGAGTAAGGTTTAGATCTATGGTTAGGGCTAGGTCTAAGGATAGAGCAAGGGTTAGGGCTAGGTTTAGGGTTATGGTAAATGGTAGGGATAGAAGTAGGGATAAGGCTAGGGTGAGAGTAGGAGTTAGTCTTAGGGCTAGGGTTATGGTTAGTTTTAGGGATAGGGCTAAATCAGGGCAAGAAATAGAACTAGGTTAGTGTTCAGCTTAGGCCTAGCATTAGGGCCAGGTTTAGGGTTAACTTTAATGTAAGGGATGTGTTACAGTTATGCTTAGAGGTAGAGTGAGGGTTAGAATTAGGATTATGGCTAGGGTTAGGGTTAGGGTTATGATTAAGTCTAGGTTTAGGGCTAGGATGAGGGCTAGGGTTTGTTGTAGGGTTAGGTCTAGAATTAGGGCTAGGGATAATGTCTGCTCTAGTGTTACAGTTAGGAATAGATTTATGATTAGGTCTATGTCTTAGTCTAGTGGAAGTGTTAAGTTTAGGGTAAGGATCAGTTTTAGAGCTAGGGGTACTTTTAAGTTCAGGGTCAAGGTTATGATTTGTATTAGGTTAAGATTTAGGGAAAGGGCTCAAATGAGCATTAGGTTTAGTGTTAGGTTTCAGGTAATGAATAGGGTTAGATTTAGGGTTCAGTGTAGGTTTAGGGTAATGGAGAGTTTAGGGTTGCGATAGGGTTAGAGTTAGGCCTAGGATTAGCATTAAGAATAGAGTTATAATAAGGGTAATGTATAGGGTTAGGGTTAGGGTTATTGTTAGGGATAAGGCTAGGGTTTTGGTTAGGCCAAATGTTAGGTTTTGAGCTATGCTTAGGTATAAGGTGAGGGTTAAGCTTAGGGTTAGGACTATGTTCAGGGTTAGGGTTATGCTTACGGTAGGTTTAGGCCTTGGATTAGGGATAGGTTTTGTGTTAGGTTTAGGTCTAGGTTTAGTGCTATGGGTAATGTAAGATCTAGGGTTCTAATTAGTGCTGGTTTTAGAGTTAGGGTTACGGCTAGGTCTAGTATTAGGTTTAGATTTTGGTTTAGAGTCAGTTTTAGAGCTAGGTTTAGTGTTAGTGTCAGGGTCAGTGTTCAGATTAGAGTTAGGGTGAAAGCAAGAATCAGGAGTAGGGATAGGTCTGGGGGTAGTGTTATTGTTTGGTTTAGGTTAAGGGTTATTGTTAGTGCAAGGTCTAAGTTATTGTTTAGGTCTAGGGCTAGAGTTATCACTAGATTTAGGAATAGGTTTAGGTCTAGGAGTAGTGTCAGGGTTAGGTTTAGGTAAAAGTTTACTGGTAGGGCTAGTTTCAGGGTTCAGTTTAGGGTTAGGGTCAGGTTTAGACTTACAATTAGTGTTGTGGTCAGAATAAGGGTGAAGGTTAGGGTTAGGTTTTGGGTTAGTTTTTAGAGCTAGAATGAGGGCTAGGGTTTGGACTGATAATAGGATTAGTGTTTGTTTTAGGCTAAGTATTACGATTAGGACTATGGTTAGCATTATGGATAGGGTTTGGCTTAGGATAAGGGATAGGGTTAGAGCTAGGCTTAGAGCTAGGTTTTTCGTTAGGTTTAGGGCTAGGGGTTAGGGTTAGAGTTAGGGTTAAATCTAGTTTTAAGGTTCAGATTAGGGCTATTTTTGTTTGGGGGTTAAGACCAGGGTTAGGACTATGGCTGATGTAAGAACTAGGGTTATTATTAGGGTTAGTTTTATGGTTAGGGTTTGGGCTAGGAACGGTGTTAGCATTTGCTTTATGTTAGGGTGATATATAGTGCTAGGGTTAGTCTTTGGATATGAGTCAGTGTAGGGTTAGTTTTAGTCCTAGGACTCGAATTTGAGCTAGGGTTTTGACTAGTTGTACGGTTAGGGTTTGGTTTAGGTTAGGTTTAGGGATAAGGTAATGGCGCGGTTTTGTTTTAGGGCTAGGGCTAGTGTTAGGTTAGTTTTATGATTAGCGATAGTGTTCAGCTAGTGGTAGGGTGAGGTTTAGGCTAAGGTTAGGGTTAGATTTAGAGTTTATAACCATAATTTAGAGTTATGGTTAGATCTAGGGTAGGGCTAAGGTTAGGGCTAGTGATAGGGTTACGGTAATGGAAAGGTTTAGAAATAGAAATGGGACTAGGTTGAGAGTTAGATTTATTCTTAGGGCTAGAGTTAGGGATTTGCTTATGGTCAGGGCTAAATTAGGGCTAGATTAGGTCTTAGTGGTAGGGTTAGGCCCATGGTTAGGGATAGAATTAGGGTTAGTGTTAGTGTTAGGGTTATGGTTAGTTTTAGGGGAAGGGATGAGGTTATGGCTAGGTTCAGGGGTAGGGCGAGGGTTAAAATTAAGTATAAGAATAGGGTGAGTGTTTGGTAGGATTAAGGCTAAATTTAGGGCTTGGAAGAGGGCTAGGGTTTGTGTTAGGGTTAGAGTTAGGATTAGAGCTAGGGCTAATATCAGGTCTAGGCTTATGGTTAGAAATAGTGTTAACTTTAGGTTTATGGCTAGGTCTAGTGCAAAGTTAGGTTTAGGGTAAAGGTCAGGTTTAGAGCTAGGTGTATTATTATGGTCAGAGTCCAGTTTAGGGTTTGATTTAGGATAAGACTTAGGGTTAGGGCTAAAATTAGCATTAGGGTTAGGGTTAAAGTAATGGATAGTGTTAGGTTTAGGCTTCAGTTTAGGTTTAGAGTAATAGATAGGGTTAGTGTTAGTGATAGTAGTAGGATTAGGCCTAGGGTTAGCATTTGGGTTAGGTTTATGTTTAGGGTAAAGGATGAGGTTAATACTAGTGATAGGGCTTGTGTTAATGTTAGGATTTTGGCTAGGTTTAGAGATAGCCCTAGGGTAAGTGTTAGTGTTAGGTTTAGCAGAAGTGTTAGGGTTTGAGTTAGGGTTAGGGTTAGGGTTAGGGTGAGGATTAGAGTTAGAGTCAGGGCTACGGTTAGGATTAGGGTTAGGTTATGGCTTGGGTTACCATTAGGGTTAGGGTTATGTTTAAGGTAATGGATAGAGCTTGTGCTATGATTTGTGCTATGGTTACAGTTAGGATTAGGGCTAGGTTTAGGGTTAGGTTGAGGGTTAGGGCTATTGTTATGTTTAGGCTAAGGATTAGAGTTTGATTAAGGTTAGGGCCAGGGCCAGTGTTAGGGTTAATTTTAGTGCTAGGGATAGGGTTAGGGTTATGCTTAGGTATATGTTTAGGGCTAGGATTAGGGCTAGGATTTGTGTGAGCTTTAGGGCTAGTGTTAGGTGTATGGGTAATGTAAGAGCTACAGTTATGGTTATGGGTAGATTTAGGGTTTGTCTAGTGTTAGGGTTAGTTTTCCAGTTAGGATAAGGTTTAGAGCTAGGGTTTGTGTTACAGTAAGTGTCTAGAGTTAAGTCTACAGTTATGGTTAGGGATATATTTAGGGTTATGTTTATGGTTAGGTCTAGACTAAGGATTAGATTTAGGGTAAGGGTCAAATTTAGAGCTAGATGTATTATTAAGGTCAGGGTATGGCTTATGGTTCAGTTTAGGTTAAGGTTTAGGTTTAGGGCTTTAATTAGCATTGGGGTTAGAGTTAGGGTTAGGGTAATGAATAGGCTTTGGGTTATGGTACAGCTTAGTTTTAGTGTAATGGATAGGTTTAGAGACTGTGATAGTGTTAGGGTTAAGCCTAGGGTTTGAATTAGGGTTAGGATTATGTTTAGGGTAATGGATAGAATTAGAGCTAGTGTTAGGGCTAGTTTATGGTTAGGATTAGGGCTTGGGTTAAGGTAATGTATAGAATTGGAGATATGGTTAGTGCTATGGTTAAGGGTAGGATTAGGGCTGGGGTTATGTTAGGGTTTGGGATAGGGCTAGGGCTATGTTTAGGGTAAAAGTTAGGCTTTGAGCTAGGGTTAGGTCTAAGGTGAGGGTTAGGGTTATGGTTAGGGATGGGGCTCGGGTTAATTTAAGGTTACACTTAGGTCTAGGTTTAGGCCTAGAATTAGGGCTAGGTTTTGTGTTATTTTAGGCCTAGGGTTAGGGCCATGGGTAGTTAAGAGATAGGGTTATGATTAGGGCTAGATTTAGGGTTAGGATTATGGCTAGGTGTAGTGTTAGGATTAGATTTTGAGTTAGGGTGAGCTTTGGAGCTAGATTTATGTTAGAGTCATGGTCACTATTCAAGTTAGAGTGAGTGTTGGGGTTAGTGCCAGAATTAGGACTAGGGTTAGGTCTAGAAGTAGGGTTAGTGTTTGGGTTATGTTAAGGGTGATTGTTAGGGCTAGAGCAAGGCTGTTGTTCAGGTCTAGGGGCTAGAGTTATGGCTAGATTTAGGATTAGCTTTAGGGTTAGGACTAGTGTTGGGTTTAGATTTCGGTATAGGATTACCAGTAGGGCTAATGTTAGGGTTCGGGTTCAGGTTAGAGTCAGGTTTAGACCTACGGTTAGTGTTAGGGTCAGTATAAGTTTCAGGGCTATGATTAGGGTTTGGGTTATGGTTAGAGCTAGAATGAGGTCTAGGTTAGGACTAGTAATAGGGTTAGGGTTTGGGTTAGGCTATGGATTAAAGTTAGGACTAGGGTTAGCGTTAGGTTTAGGGTTTGGTAACAAATAGGATAAGAGCTAGGGTTAGGGGATTGTTAGGGACTGTCTTATGGCTTGGTTTAGTGTTAGGGTTAAATTAGGGTTAGCGCTTGGATTAAGGCCAGGTTTTGGTTTAGGTTAGGGCTAGTGTTAGGGCAACAGCTAATGTACAAACTAGAGTTATGTTTAGGACCAGTTTTTGAGTTAGTGTTATGGCTAGGTCAAGTGTTAAGATTAGGGTTAGTGTTAGTGTGATGTTTAGAGCTAGAGTTAGTGTTAGGGTCAGGATCAGTGTTCTGGTTAGAGTTATTTTAGGGTTAAAGCCAGAATAATCACTAGGGTTAGGTCTAGGGCTAAGGTTGGAGTTTGGGTTAGGTAAAGGTTTATTATTAGAGCTAGGGCAAACCCTAACCCTAACACTAAGCTAACCCTAATCTTAAGAGAAACCCTAACCCTAACATAGTCCCTAACCCCAAACCTACCACTAATCCTAACCCTAACCTAAAACCTAACTTTAACCCTAACACTAAACTTAATGGTACCCCTAACCCTAAAACTAACTCAAACACCAACCTTAACCCTAACTGTAAGCCTAATCCTAACACAACCCTAACACAAACCCTAACCCTAACACTAACCCTAACCCTAACCCTAACTTTAACCCTAACACTAACCATAACCCTAAACCTAATCCTCAACCTAACACTAAACCTAAACCTAACACTAACCCTAACCCTATCCCTATCATAACACTAGCATTAACCCTAACCCTAATCCAAACTGTAACCCTAACCTTAACCCAAACCCTAATACTAAACCTAAACTTCAACCTAAGCCTAACCATAACCCTAAACCTTACTTAACTCTAACCCTAAACCAAGCACTAACCCTATCCCTAAACCTATCCCTAACACTAACCCTAACCCTAATGCTAAGCCTAAAACTTACCCTACCCCTAACCTTGACCCTTACCGTAACGCTAACCCTAACACTAATTTTAATCCTAACCCTAACGCTAACCCTAACCCTACACCTGTTTTAAACATTAACCCTAACACAAACCAAAACCCTAAACCTATCCCTTAACTAACCCTAACGTTAACACTAACACTAACCATAAAACTAAAGTTAAAACTAAACCTAACCAAAAACTAATCATAACTTAATTCTAACCCTAACCATAACACTAATTGTACCTCTAACCATAACCCTAAAACTAACCTAAACCTATCCCTAACTCTAACACTATACCTAAAACCTAACTGTAACACTAACACTAACCCTAACTATTACCCTAACAAGAAACCTATACTGATCCGTAACCCTAACCCTCACACTAACCTAACCCTAAACCTACACTAACCCTAACCTTAAAACTAACCAAAACCTAAACCTAAACATAACTTTATCACTAACTTTTATCCTAACACTAATGCTATCCCTATCCCTAACCCTGTCCCTAAACCTAACTCTAATCCTAAACCTAACCCTAATACTAACCCTAAACATAACCCTAAATCTAACACTAAAATGAACTCTAACCCTAACCCTAACAATAACCCTAACACAAACCTAATCCTTAACCTAACCCTAAGCGTAACTCTAACCCTAATCTTAACCCTAACACAAACCCTAACCAAAACCATAACTCTAACCCTAAATTTAACCTAATCCTAAACCTTACCTAACCCTAACCCTAACCCTAACTCTATCCCTAATAAAACCCTAATTCTATCACTAAATCTAAGCCTAAATCATAACCCTAAACCTAATACTAATGCTTATCCTAACTCTAACCCTATCCCAAACACTAACATTAAATCTAAATCTAACCCTAAATGAAACACTAACCCTAACCGTAACACTAACCCAAACGCTAAACCTAACACTAAGCTAACCTAATCTTAACAGAATCCCTAACCCTAACACTATCCCTAACCCCAACCCTAACCCTAACAATAACAAGTAACCCAAATTCTAACCCTAAACATAACACAAAAAGTAAACCTAAGCCTAACCAGAAAATTAACGATTAACCCTATACCTTACAATAACACTAACACTAACCCTAATACTATCAATATAAATAACCCTAAACCTAAGGGTTTAGTGTTACCCTAACTGTAACACTAAACCTAAACCTCACCATAACCCTAACACTAATCCTAACCCTAAAGCTATCCAAAACCTTAACACTATCCCTAACCCTAACCCTAACATTAACCCTAACCCTAAACCTAAACCTAACCCTAACCCTAACCATTACCCTAATCCTAATCCCCTTACACCAACCTTAAACCTAACCAAAACTGTAACCCTAACCCTAACCCTTACACTAACCCTAACCCTAAATTAACCATAACACTAACCCTAACCCAAAACCCAAACCTAACCCGAATGCTAATAATAACCCTCAGCTCAATCTATCCCTAACGCTAACCCTAACACTAAGACTAAACCTAACACTAGCCCTAACCCAAACACTAACCCTAACCATAACCTAAACGCAACATTAACCCTAAACCTTACCATAAACCTAAAACTAAACCTAACACTAACTATAAACATATCCCTAACACAATCCCTAACTCTAACCCTAACCATAAATCTAACTAGAACCCTAGCCCTAACCCTAACATGAACCCTAAACTTAACCCCAAACCTAACCCTAACACTAAACCTAACCCTAACCCTAACCCTAACACTAACCACAACCCTAACCCTAACATTAATCCTAAACCTAACCCTAACCTAACACTAAATCTAAACCTAAAACTTACCTAAACCTAACCGATATTCTAACCCTAACCTGAACCTTAAACCTAACCCTATCCCTAACCCTAACCCAAACACAAAAACTAACACAAACCATAATCCTAACCCTAACCTAATCTAAATGCTAGCCCTTACCTAAACTTAACCGATTTCCTAACACTAACACAAACCCTAACCCTAACAATTCCACTAAGCCCAAACCTCAACCAACACTAACCCTAACCCTAAAAGTAACCCTAAACCTAGCCTTAACCCTAACACTAACCCTAACACTAACACTAACACTAACACTAACATAATCCCTAACCCTAACCATAACCCTTATCCTAATCTAACCCTGACCCTCACCCTTAATTAACCCTAACCACTAACCAAACCCAAACACTAACTTTAACCCTAACCAAACCCTAGCACTAACCCTAACCTTAAAACTAAACCTAACACTAACCCTAACACTAACTCTAACTGTAACCCTAACCCGAAACATAACTCTTACTTTAACCCTAACCCTAATATAACACAAATCTTATCTTTAACCCTAACTCTAAATCTAACACTAACCCTAACAATAACCCTAAACCTAACCCTAACACTAATCTTAATGCTAACCTTAAACCTATAACCTAAAACTAACAAGAACCCTAACTCTAACACTAAACCTAACAATAACCCTAAACCTATCCATAGCCCTAACCTTAAATCTAACCTGAAGACTAACTTTAACCCTAACACAAACTATAATTCAATCCATAACCCTAACCCTAACCTAATCCTAATGCTAACCCTTACCTAATACTAACCTTAATTCTAACCAGAACACTAACCCTAACATTAACCCTACCCTAACACACACCTTCACACTAATTATACTACTAAGCCTAAGTGGCATAGTTACCCAAACTCTAACTCTAACCCTAATACTAACCCTAAACCTAACCCTAAACTTAACACTAAGACTAACCCTAACCCTAAACCTAACCCGAATGCTAATACTAAGTCTAAATCTCAAAGTAACCCTAACTATACTCCTAATCCTAACCCTAAACATAACATTTACCCTAACCCAATCACTAATCCTAACCCTAACCCTAACACTAAACTTAACAGGAACCCTAACCCTAACCCTCACCCTAAACCTAAACCTAACACTACCCCTAAACCTAAACCTAACAGGAACCCTAACCCTAAACCAAGCCGTAACCCTAACACAAACCCTAAACCTAACACTAATCCTAACCCTAACCCTACACCTAACACTTACCCTAACCCTACTCCTAACCCTAACCCTAAATGTAACCCTAAACCTATTCCTAACACTAACTCTAACCCTAAAACTAACCCTAACCCTAAACCTAAACCTAAAAAAACCATAACTGAACTCATAACCCTGACCCTTATCTAAACCTAACCCTTCACCCTTACCTAACCCTACCCCTTAACCTAACCTAAACACTAACCCTAATGATAATGCAAACCCTAACACTAACCCTCACACTAAATTTATCACTAACTGTAACACTGATCCCAACCCTAACCTAAGCGTAACACTAACCATAACCCTAACCCTAACACTAACACTTAACCTAACCCTAAACCTAACACGAATACTAAAACTAATCCTAACCCTAAACCTAAAACTAACCCTAACACTAACCATAAAACTAACCCTAACAATTACCCTAACCCTAAACCTAAAACATACATTAACCCGAAACCTAACCATAACACGAACCTTAAACCTAACCCTAACATAAACCCTAAGCATAAGTCTAACCCAAACCCTAACACTAACCATAACCATAAATGTAACACTATCTGTAAACCTAACACAAAACCTAACACTAACCCTAACACTAACCCTGACTGTAACCCTAACCCTAACCCTCACCATAACATAAACCCTAAACCTAACCCTAACACTAACCCTAACCCTAACACTAACTCTAAAAGTTACCTTACCTCTAATGCTGACCCTAACCCTAATGCTAACCATAACACTAATTCTAAACCTAACCCTAAAGCAAACCCTAACACTAACCCTAAACATAATCCTAACCGTACACTTAACCTAACGCTAACCCTAACCCTAACCCTAACACTAACACTAACACAAACCCTAACCCAAACAATATCCCTAAACCTAATACAACCCTAACCCTATCCCTTACCTAACCCTAACTCTAACATTGACACTAACCATAAAACTAAAGCTAAACCTAACCCGAACCCTAACACTAAAGCTAACCCTAACTCTAATCCTAACGTTAACACTAATCGTAAATCTAACCCCAACCCAAAAAGTAACCCTTAACGTATCCCAACTCTAACACTATACATAAACATTACTGTAACCCTAACACTAACCCTAACTTTAACACTAAACTCAACTCTAAAATTAACCTTAACCCTAACCCTATCATGAACACTAACCCTAAACCTATTACTAACACTAATCCTAACCCAAACACTAACACTAACCCTAACCCTAACCCTAACCCTAAAACTAACCCTAATCATAACCCTAACAAGAAACCTATACTGAACCCTAAACCTAACCCTATCAATAACCTAACCCTAACCATAAAGTACACTAATGCTAAACCTAAAACTAACCAAAAATCTAAACATAACCATAACTTTGAAATTAACACTAATTCTAACCCTAACACTAACCCTGTCCCTATCCCTAACCCTAACGCTAAACTTAGCACTAATCCTAAACCTAACACTAACACTAACACTAACCCTAAACCTAACCCTAACCCGAGCACTAAACTGAACCCAAACACTAACCCTAACACTAATCCTAACATGAACCCTAACCCTAAACCTAACCCTAAGCTTAACTAACCCTAATCCTAATCCTATCACAAACCAAAACCATAACCCTAACACTAAACCTTACCTAACACTAACCGTAACCCTATCACTAACTCTAATCAAAACCCTAACTCTATCACTAACCCTAAACCTAATCCTAACCCCACACCTAACACTAACACTAATACTAAACCTAAAACTAACACTAAGTTAACCCTAATCTTAACCGGAACCCTAACTCTAACCCTGTCCCTAACACAAACTCAAACTTTAACCCTAACAATTAACCCTAACCCTAACTCTAAAACTAAACCTAAGCCTAAACAGAAATTTAACCTAACCTTATCCCTTACCCTAACACTAACACTAACCCTATCAATAACCCTAAAGCTAACCCTAAAACTAACTATAACACTAAACCTAACCCTAACCATAAACTTAACAATAACCCTAACACTAACCCAAACCCTAAACCTAAACTTAATTCTAACACGAACCCTAACCCTTTCCCTAACACTAACCCTAAACCTAACCCAAATTCTAACCCTAACCCTAACATTAAACCTAAGCCTAACCATTACCCTAATACTAACCCTAACACCAACCGTAACCCTAACCCAAACCGTAACGATAAACCAAACCCTAACCTTTACACAAACCCTAACCCTAATCTTATCCCTAACACTAACCCTAACCCTAACTTTAACCCTAACCCTAAACCTAACCCTAAACCTAACACTAATTCTAACCCTAACATTGACCCTAACCCTAAACCTAACCCAAACCCGAACGCTAATACTAACCCTAAACCTAACCCTATCACTAACCTTAACCCTAACAGTAACACTAAACCTATTACTAACCCTAACCCTAACACTAATCCTAACCCTAACCCTAACCCTAAAGGCAACACTAACCCAAACCCTAACCCTAAACCTCTATCTAAACCAAACACTAGCCCTAGACCTATCCCTAACACCAACCTCAACCTTAACCCTAACTGTAAATCTACACGAAACCTAACCCTAACCCTAACACGAACCCTAACCTAACCATAACCCTAACACTAAACCTAATCCTAACCCTAATTCTAACACTATCCCTAACACCATCCCTAACCCCACCCTTACCTTAACCCTAACCTTAACCATAACCCAAACACAAACCCTAATCCAAACCCTAACCCTAACCTAACCATAATGCTAACACTTACCTAATCCTAACCCTAATCCTAAGGCTAACAGTAGACCTAACACTAACCCTAATCTTAACACTAACCCGAACCTTAACCCTAACCATTCTACTAAGCCCAACCCTGACCCAAAGCCTAACCCTAACCCTAAGACTAATCCTAAACCTAACCCTAACCTTAACACTAACACTAAAACTAACCCTAACCCTAATCCTAACACTAACACTAACTCTAACTCTAACCCTAACACAAACCCTAACCAAAACCATAATCCTGACCCTAATCTAACCCTGACCCTCACCCTTACCTGACCCTAACCACTATCCCTAACCCAAACACTACCCTTAATTCTAACCAAACCCTTATCTTAACCCTAATCTTAAAACTAAACCTAAACCTTACACTAACACTAACACTAACCGTAATCCAACCCTAAGCATAACACTTACTCTAACCCTAACCCTAACAATAACACGAATCTTAACCCTAACCCTAACCCTGAACCTAACCCTAAACCTAACACTAACCCTAAACCTAAACCTAATCCTAACACAAACCGTAATGCTAACCCTAAAACTATACCTTAAACCTAACAATAACTCTAACTTTAACCCTAACCTTAACACTAACCTTAACCCAATTCATAATGCTAACACTAACCTAATCCTAATGCTAAACTTACCTAACACTAACCCTAATTATAAACTGAACACTAACACTAACATTAATTTCAACCCTAACTCTAACACGAACCCTAACTATAACTATACCACTAAGCCTAAGTCTCACACAAACCCCAACCCTAACCCTAATACTAATCCTAAACCTAAACCTAACCTTAACACTAACACTAACCACAACCCTAACACTAATCCTAACCCTAACCCAAATGCTAATGCCAACCCTAAACCTCAGCATAACACTAACATTAACCCTAACACTAACCCAAAACCTAACACTAACCCTAACCCAAACACTAATCCTAAACCTAACACTAACCATAACCATCACACTAACCGTAACCCTAACCCTAAACTTAAACCTAAATATAACACAAACCATAAGCCTAACCCTAACGAATCCTAACCCTAACACAAACCAGAATCCTAACACAAATTCTAACATGAACCCTAACCCTTACCCTAACCCTAACTCTACCACTAACCCTAACAATAACCCAAACCCTAACCTTAACTGTAAAACTAAACCAAACACTAACCTTAACCTAAATCTAATCCAAACACCAACCCTAACCCTAACAGTAACCCTAACCTAACACAAACCCTAACCCTAACATTAACCCTAATACTAACCCTAAACATAACCCTAAACCTAACTCTTACCCTAACACAAACCCTAACCTAAACCTAACCCTAACAAAACCCTAACCCTAAACCTAACCCTACCCTAACTCTAACCCTAACCCTAACTCTAAAACTAACCCTAACCCTAACAAGAAACCTAACCCTAACCCTAACTGTTAATAACAATAAACCTAACCCTAAACTTAACCCTAAATCAACCGAATCCTAACCCTATCCCTAATTGGAACACTAACCCTAAACCTAACCCTAACTCCAACACTAACCATAATCCTAAATTTATTACTAACCTTAACACTTAATCCTAACTCTAACCCTAACACTAACACTAACCCTAACACTAAGTCTAACACTAACACTAACCCTAAACCTAACCCTAACACGAACCCTAACCGTACCCCGAACACTACCACTAACCCTAACCCTAACCCAAACCCTATCCTTAACCTAACATTAAACCTAACGATAACCCTAACCATAAAAGTAACCCAAACACCAACCCTAACACTAACCATAACCCTAATCTGAACAAAAATCTTAACCCTAACACTAACACTAACCCTAACACTAACCTTAACACTAACCTTAAACCTAATCCTAACCCTAAACCTAACCCTAATGCTAACCATTACCTAATCCTAAACCTAATCCTAAACCTAACAATAACCCTGACACTAACTCTAACCCTAAACTAAAATGAACTGTAACCCTAACCATTCCACTAAACACAACCCTATTCTAAACCCTAAAACTAATGTTAACACTAATCCTAATCCTAACCCTAAATTTAACTCTAAAACTAAACTTAACCCTAACCCTAACATTAACACTAAGTCTAATTCTAACCCTAACACAAACCTTAACCCAAATCATAACTCTGACCCTAATATGACCCTAACTCTCACCCTTACTTAAACCTAACCTTAACCCTAACACAAACACTAAAACTAATCCCTACCCAAAACCTAACACTAAGCCTAAACCTATCCATAACCCTAAAATTATACTAACCCTAACCCTAACACTACCCTAACAATAACTTTAACCATAATCCTAAACCTAACATTCACTCTAACCCTAACTATTAACCTTACCTTACACTAACTCTAACCCTAACACTAAAACTAAACCTAACACTAACCCAAACACTAAAACTAACAGGAACACTAACCCTAACTCTAAACCTAACCTAACCCTAACCTTAACCCTAAAGCTAACCCTAACATATACCTATCCCTAACATTAACCGTAACCGTAACTCTAACCATAACCTTAAATGTAACGCTAACACAAAACCTAACCCTAACCCTAACATTAACCCTAACCCTAGTTTTTCACTAACACCAACTCTAACCCTAAACCTAACACAAACCCTAACCCAAACCATAACCATAACACTAACCTAACCCTAAGTCTTATGCTTACCTAACCCTAATGCTAGTCCTAACTCTAACACTATCCCTAAACCAAACCCTAACACAAACCCTAACCCTAACCATATCACTAAGCCTAATCCTCACCCAAACCCTAATCCCAAACCTAAAAGTAACCCTAAAACTAATGCTAACCCTAACCCTAACAGAAACCCTAAAACTAACCCTAACTTTAACCCTAACCTTAACCCTAAACTTAACCCTAACCCTAAACCTAATACTAACCCTAACTCTAACACTAACACTAACCCTAAACCTAACTATAACCGAAACCCAAACACTAACGCTAACCTTTTACCTAACCCTAACCCTAACCCTAACCTAACAATAACACTTTCCCTAAACCTAACCCTATCACTAACCCTAACCCTAACACTAAATCTAACCCTAAATTAACCCTAACCATAACACTAATCCTAACACTAACCTTAACCCTATCACAAAACCTAACCCTTATTCTAACCCTAACACTAATCCTAAACCTAACTCTAACACTAACCAAAACACTAATCCTAACCTTAAATCTAACCCTAACAGTAAACTAACCCTAACCCATAACCTACACTTAAAACTATAACTAACCCTAAACCAAACACTAACATGAACCCTAATTCTAAACCTAACCGTAAGCCTAACATGAATCCTAACCGTAACACTAACCCTAACCCTAACACTAACCCTAAACCTAATCCTAACCCTAACATTAAACCTAACCAAAACCCTAAATCTAACATTAACCCTAACCCTAACCCTAACCTTAAACCTAACCCAAACCCTAAACTTAACCCAAACACAAACCCTAACCCAAACCACAACCCTAACCCTAACCTAACCATAATGCTAACTCTTACTTAAAATAACACTAATTCTAACACTAACAATAGCCCTAACACTAACACTGATCCTAACATTAACACGAATCCTAACAGTAACCATTCCACTAAGCCCAACCCTCACCCAAACCCTAACCCTAACCCCAAGACTAATCCTAAATCTATACCTAAACTTAACAGTAACACTAACCCTAATCATAACACTAATACTAACAGTAAAACTAACTCTAACTATAACTATAACCCAAACCCAAACCATAACCCTGATCCTAGTCTAACCCTGACACTCACCCTTACACAACCGTTACCACTAACCCTAACCCAAACACTAACCTTAACCCTAACCGAACCCTAACACTAAACCTATCAATAATTCTAACATTAAAACTAACCCTAATCCTAACCTTAACCCTAACACTAATTCTAAAAGTAACCCTAACCTTAACCATAACACTTACCCTAACCCTAACCCTAACACAAATCCTAACCCTATACCTAACCCTAAAACTAACACTAACCCTAACACTAAACCTAACCCTAACAATAAGCATAATGCTAACCCTAAACATATAGCTTAACCCTAACAATTACACTACCCCAAATCCTGCGAAAAACCTAACCCAAACCATATCCCTGACCCTTATCTAAAACTAACACTTGCCCTTACCTAACCCTTAACCTAACCCTAACCCTAACCCAAACACTTATCCTAAACCTAACGCAAACCCTAACACTAACTCTCACTCTAACCCTAACACTAAACATATCACTAAACCTAACACTAATCCTAACCCTAACCTAAGTGTAACACTAACTCTAACGATAACCCTAACCCTAACACTAACACTTAACCTAACCCTAACCCTAATCCTAACATGAATCCTAAAACTAACAATAACCCTAAACCTAAAACTAACCCTAGCCCTAACGCTAACTTTAACACTAACTCTCACGCTAACCCTAACCCTAACATGAATCCTAAACCTAACACTAACCCTAAACCTAAAATTAACCCTAACCCTAATCCTAACTTTAACACTCTCACGCTAACCCTAACCCTATTCCTAAACCTAACAATAACCATAACACTAACCCTAACTCTAAACCTAACCCTCACGAAACCCTAACCCTAAACCTAACACTAACATTCCCCTAACACTAAAACAAACCCTAACAATAACTCTAACCCTAACCCTAAACCTAAACGTAGCACTCACCCTAACCCTAACCATAATACGAACCCTAATCCTAACCCTAATTCTAACCTAACACTAACCCTAAACCTAACCCAACCCTAAACCTAACCCTAGCCCTAACTTTAACACTAACTCTTACTCTAACCCTAACCCTAAACCTAAACCTAAAAACAACCCTAACACTAAACCTTACCCTAAACCTAACAATAACCATAACACTAACCCTAACACTAAACCTAACCCTCACCTTAATCATAACCCTAAACCTAACACTAACTCTAACCCTAACCCAAAATTAACCCTAACAATAACTCTAATCCTAACCCTAAAACTAAACAGAACACTAACCCTAACCCTAACCCTAACCCAAACCTAGCCCTCACTCTAACCTAAACCCTAACCCTAATGCTAACTCAAACCCTAACACTAACCTTAACCATAACCATAACCGTAAGCCTATCTGTAAACCTTCAACAAAACCTAAACATAACCCTAACACTAATCCTAACCCTAACCTTAACCGCATCCCTAACCCTAACCCTACATCTAACATTAACCCTCACCCTAACCCTATTACTAACCCTAAACCTAACCCTAACAGTAAACTAACTTCAACTCTAACAATAACCTCAACACTAACCCGAAACCTAATCCTAATCTTAACCCCTAACACTAACTCCAACTGTAACCCTAGCATGAAACCTATACCGAACCCTAACCCTAACCCTATCACAAATCTAATCCTATTTCAAAACGTACACTAACCCTAACCCTAAAACTAATAAAAACCCTAAACCTAACCATAATCCTAACACTAACACTAATATTAACCCTAACCCTAACCGTGTCCAAATCCCTAACCCTAACCATAATCCTAACACTAACACTAACACTAACACTACACTAACCCTAAACCTAATACTAAACCAAACTCTAAACCTATCTCTAACCATAAGTGTAAATATAACCCTAACCCTAACCCTAACACAAACCCTAATCTAAACCATAACCAAAATTCTAAACTAACCCTAACCCTAACCCTCACCTAACCTTAACTCTAAACGTAACACTAACCATTATCAAAACCCTAACTCTATCACTAACTCTAAAACTCACCCTAACCCTAAACATAAAACTAATGCTAATACTAACCCTAACCCTAATATTAACATTAACCCTAAATCTAACCCTAAATGAAACACTAACCCGAACCCTAACCCTAAGATAACACTCACCCAAATGCTAACTCAAACACTAAGCTAACCCTAACACCAACACTAATCTTAAAACTAAACCTAACCCTAACCCTAACACTATCTCTAAACGTAACCCTAACCCTAACCATAACATTTACCCTAACCATAATCCTACCCATAACAAGAATCTTAACTCTAACCATAACCCTAAACCTAACACCAACCCTAACACTAAACATAATGTTAACCCCAAACTATACCCTAAAACTAACAATAAACCTAACTCTATCCCTAACCCTAACACTATTCCTAACCCTAACCATAACCCTAACCTTAAATCTAACCTTAACCCAAACCCTAAACTAACACAAACCACAACCCAATCCATAACCCTAAACCTAACTTAACCCTAATGGAAAACCTTACATAACACTAATCCTAATTCTAACCAGAACACTAACCCTAACACTAACCCTAAGCCTAACATTGACACTAACCCTAACCGTAACACTAACCCTAACACTAATACTAACCCTAAACCTAACCCTAACCTTAACACTAACCCTAAACCTAACCCTAACCCTAACTAGAATGATAATATTAAATCTAAACCTCAGAATTACCCTAACCCTAAACATAACACTAACCCTAAACCTCACACTAACCCTAATCCTAACACTAATTCTAACCCAAACACCAATCCTAACCCTAACCCTAACACTAACCGTAGCACTAACCCTAATTCTAATCCTAACCCTAACCCAAACCTAACCCTAATCCTAAACCTAACACTACCGTAAACCTAACCCTAACCCTAACACTTACACTAACACTAACCCTAAACCTAACCCTAACCCTAACCCTTACGCTAACCATAACAATAACCTTAAAGCGAACTCTAACCCTAATCCTAACACAAAACCTAACTCTAACAGAAACCATAACCTGAAAACTAACACTAATCCTAATACTACCCTTAAACCTACACCAAACTATAAAATGAACCATAACCATAACATTAACCCTAACCATAACACTAACCCTAACCCTAACAATAACCCTAAACCTAACCCGATCCCTAATACTAACACTAATTTAATCCTAACCCTAATTCTAACACTAAAGATAAACCTAACCCTAACACTAAACCTAACATTAACCCCCAAACTAACCAAACGCAATAGCTAACCCTAATCCTAACACTAATCCTAATCCTAAACCTAACTCTAACCATAACACTAATCCTTACCCTAACCCTAAAACATAACCCTATAACTAACCCTAAACCTAACCCTACACCTACCACTAACCCTAACCCTAAAGCTAACCCTATTCCGAACTGTTATCCAAACACTAACCCTAAAACTAACACTAACACAAACCCTAACCCTAAACCTAACAGTAATCCTAACCCTAATCCTAACACTAACTCAGAACCCAAACTAATCCTAATCCTTACCATATCCATAACCCTAAACCTAATCCTAACCGTAACTGTAACCTTATCCCTAACACAATTCCTAACCCTAACCCAAACACTAATTCTAACCCTAACAATAACACTAACCGTAACTATAAAACTAAACTGAACCCTAACCAGAAACCTAACCATAACCCCTAACTCTTACCTAACACTAAACCTAACCCTAACCCTAACCCTAAATTAACACTAACCCTAACACTAACATTAATCCTATCACTAACCCTAAACCTAAACCTAAAGTAACCCCAACCCTAACCCTAACTATAATTCTAACACATTCCCTTATCCAAATCATAACCGTAATCATACCATAACACTAACTCTAACTTTTACCTAACACTAACCCTAACACTAACACTAAAACTAACCCAGCCTTAACCCTAACACTAACACTAACCATAGCATAACCCTAACCATAACAGTAACACTAACACTAACCAATACACTAACCCTAACCCTTACCCTAACCCTAAACCTAATATTAAACCTATCCCTAACCCTAACCCTTACACTAACTATAACTCAATCCCTACACTAATGTAACACTAATCCTAACAATAACCCTAACCTTAACCCTAGCTCTAACACTTACCTCACCTTAAACCTAACCCTAACACTAACCCTAAAACTAACCCTAACCCTAACACTAACCTTAACCCCACCCCTAACCATAACCCTATCCCTAACCCTAAACCAAATACTAACTCTAACACTAACCCTAACCCCAACCCTAACCTTAACCCTAACCCTAAACTAACAATAACCCTATGCTAAACCGAACCCCAACCTAAACCTTACCTAATCCTAAACCTTACCCTAAACCTAACACTAACCCTAACCCTAATAGTAACACTAACCATAACCCCAACACTAACCCTATCACTCCCCCTAACCCTATGCCTATCCCTAAATCTAACACTAACCCTGTCCCTAACCCTTTCTTTAATTCTAACACTAACACTAACCCTAACACTATACCTAATCTACCCGTAACAATAAAACTAACCCTATATCTAACCCTACACCTCACTCTAACCCTCTTTCTAATCATAACTAAAACCCTAATTTTAAGTCTAACCCTAACACAAAACCTAAACCTAACCCTTCCCCTAACACAAAACATAATTCTTACCATAACACTAACCTTAACACTAACCCTAACCCAAAACATATCCCTAATTCCAAAACTAACCCTAACCCAAACCCTAAACCTAATCTTAACCCCAAAACTAACCTTTACCCTAACCTTAACCCTAACCTAACACTAACCCTAACCACAACCCTAACCCTAACAGTAACACTGAACTTAACCCTATTTCTACCCCTAAACCTAAAAGTAACCCTAAACCTACCCCTTACCCTAACACTATCCCTATCCCTAAACCTAACACTAACGCTAACACTGAACCTACACCCCCAACCTTCACCCTAAACCTTAACCTAACAAAAACCCTAACCCTAACACTAATCCTAACCCCAAGGCTAACACCAACCTTTACCTACAAGTAACCCTAAAACTAACCCTAAACCTAACCCTAAGCCTCACTCTAACCCCAATCCTAACCATAATCCTAACCCTAACCCTATCCCAAAACCTAACACAAACCCTAACCCTATCCCTTACCCTAACACAAACCATATCCCTCACACAACACTAATTGCAACACTAACTCTAACCCTAACACTAACCCTAACTCTAAAACTAACTCTAACCCTCGCACGAACCCTAACACTAACCCTAATGCTAAAACTAAACCTAAACATAACCTTAACTCTAAAACAAACCCTAACCCTAACTCTAACCCTAAATGTAACACTAAACTTAACTCTAAACTTATCCCTAACCCTAAATCTATCCCTAACCCTAACATTCTCCCTAACCCTAACCCTAACACTAACACTGAAGCTAACCCTAAAACTAGCCCTAACCCTATCTCTAACCCTAACCCTAACACAAACCCTAACCCTAATCCTAACACTAACCCTATACATAACCATTTCCTTAACCTTAACCCTAAAACTAACCCTAACCATAACCCTAACCCTAAACCTAACTTTATCCCTAACCGTAACACTAACCGTAACCCTAATCCCAGCCCTAATACTAAAACTAACCATAAACCTATGCCTAACCTTAACACTAACACTAACCCTAACCCTTATAATAACCCTAAACCTAACCTAACCCTAACCCTAACACTAACCCTAACTCTAAACCTATCACTAACCCTAATCCTTTCACTAACACTAATGCTACACCTCACCATAAACGTAACCCTAACCCTAACCCTTACTCTAACCCTAATGCTAACACTAAACCTCAACCTAACTCTAACACTAACTCAAACACTAATCCTAACCCTAACCGTAATTCTAACCATAACTCTAACCCTAGGCCTAACCGTAAACCTACAACTAACATCAAAACTAACCCTA
Organism: Marmota flaviventris; assembly: GCF_047511675.1. Taxonomy (NCBI): domain Eukaryota; kingdom Metazoa; phylum Chordata; class Mammalia; order Rodentia; family Sciuridae; genus Marmota; species Marmota flaviventris. Next base: position 170,682 of record NW_027288078.1, on the reverse strand, counting down.
ACTGTAACTCGAACATGAACCCTAAACCTAACCCTAACTGTAACCCTAACACTAACCCACACACTAAACCTAACCCTAACACAAACCCTAACCCTAACGCTAACCCTAACTCAAACCCTAACCCATCTATTCCCCTAACCCTAACCTACCTTTATCCTGAAACCTTACATAACCCTAACCCTAAATTTAACCCTAACACTAACCCTTAAACCTAACCCTAACAGTAACCCTAACCCCAACTTTAACCCTATAACTAACCTGGACCCTAAATCTAACCCTAAACCTAAAACTAATCCTAACCCTAACTGTAAACCTACGCCTAACCCTAAATCTAACTCTAATCTTAACCGTAACCCTAAAGAAAACCTTAACCCTAAACCTAACACACACCCTAACCCTAACTTAAACCTTAACACTAACCCTAAACCCAACCCTAATGGTAACTCTAAAACTAACCCTAACCCTATCCTGAACCCTAACCCTAAACCTAACCCTATCACAAACACTAACCCTAACCAGAACACTAAACTTAACTCTAACCATAACCCTAATACTAATCCTAACCCTAACCATAACCCTAAACTTAACTGTAACCCTTATCCTACCATAAACCCTAACCATAACAAAAACCCAACCACTAAGCCTAACACTAGCACTAAACCTAAGAATAACCCTAACCCTAACACTAACCCTAACCCAAAGCCTTACCCTAAACCTAACACTAATGCTAACCATAACAGTAACACCAACCCTAAAGCTTACCCTATCCCTAACCCTAACATGAACACTAACCTAACCTTAACCCTAACCTTAAACCTAACACTAACCCTAACATTAAACCTAACCCTAACCATGACAAAAACACTAAAACTAAATCTAACCCTAATGCTAACACTAAGCCTAAACCTGACTCTAATTCTAATGCTAACCATCACACTAACCCTAAACCTAACCCAAATGCTAAGCATAACATTAACCCTAAACCTAACCCTAATCCTAAAAATAACTAAAACACCAATCCTAACCCTAAAAGCAACCCGAACTCTAACACTAACCCTAAATTTTACACCACTCCTAAACCTAACCTTAACCCTAACCCTATCCCTAATACTAAAGATAATCCTAATCCTAACCCTAACCCTAACCCTAACACAAAACCTAACCTTTTCCATAACCCTAACCCTAACCCTAACCGTAACCCTAACACTAACCCTAAGACAACCAATAACCCTAAATCTAACACTAACCATAACCGTAACGCTAAACCTAACCCTAATTCTAACCGTAACCCTAACCGTAACCCTAACCCTAAACCTAACCCTAACACTATCACTAACACAAACCCTAACCTAAACCGAAACCTAACCCTGTCCCTAACCCTAACCCTAACCCTAACCCTAACAGTAACACTAATCCTAACTCTAACAGTTACCCTAACCCTAACACTCACCTAATTCTAACCCTAAACCTAACTTTAACCCTAATCCTAAACCTAACACTAACCCTAAACCTAACTATAACCCTAACCTTAATTCTAACCCTAACACTAACCCAAATCACACCCCTTATCCTAAACCTAATCCTAACAGTAACGCTAACTCTAACATTAACCCTAACCTTAACCTTAAAGCTAACCGTAACACAACCCTAAACAAAACACTAACCCATACCCTAACCCTAACTCTAACACTTACCGTAACACTAAACCTAACCCTAACCCTACACTCACACTAACACTAAACCTCACCATAACCTAACCCTAACCCTAACACTACATCTAACCCTGACCCTAAAATTAACCATAAACCTAACTCTAACCCTAACCCAAACACTAATTTGAACCCTAAACCTAACCCTAACTTTACCACTAACCCTAACCCTAACCATAAACCTACACCTTACCCTAACACTAACCATAACCCTAACCCTAATGTGAACCCTAATCATAAACCTAACTGTAACCCTTACAGTAATCCACATCCTAACAATAACCCTAACAAAAAACTTAATTTAACCCTAACCCTAACCTAACACAAATCCTAACCCAAACCATAACCCTAACCCTAAACTAACCCTAACCCTAAACTTTACCTAACCCTAACACTAACCCTCAAACTAAACATAGCACTAACTTTAACCCTAAACCTTTAACCCTAACCACAACCATAACTCTATAACTAAAACTAACCGTAACCCTAAGCTTAACCTAACACTAACCCTAAACCTAACCCTAACTCTTAACACTAACATTAACCCTAACCCTAATCCTAACACTAACACTAACCCTAACCCTAACCCTAACCCTTATGCTAACCCAAACTCTAACCCTAAAACAAACCCTAAGCCAAACCTTAATACTAACTCTAAACCTAACCCTAACTTTAACTCTAAAACTCAACCTAATTCTAACCTGAACACTAACCGTAACCCAACCCTATCACAAATACTAACCCCAAAACTAACACTAACCCTAACACTAAGCCTAACCCTAACACTAACCCTAACCCTAACTTTAATCCTAATCTTAATAGTAACCCTAACCGTAACCCAAACTTTAACCCTAACACAAACCCTAACACTAACCATTACACTACCCGTAACCCAAACTGTAATCCTAATCGTAAGTGTAACCCTAACCGTAACACAAACTTTAACCCTAACACAAACCTTAACACTAACCCTAGCACTAACCCTAACCCTATACCTAACCCTAACACTAATCTAACCCTCACCTTAACCCTAACAATAACTCTAACCCTATCCCTAACACTAACACCCTAACCCTAACCCTAAACCATACCCTAAACCTAACCCTAATCTGAACACTAACCCTAATCCTAACACTAACCCTAAACCTAACCCTATTTCTAATCTTAACGGTAACCCTAACCATAACCCTAATGCAAACCCTAACCTAACCCTAAACTTAACCCTTTTCCTATCCCTAACCATAAGCCTAACACTAACCCTAACCCTGACCCTAACCGTAATCCTAACCCTCACATAATCCTAACCCTAAACCGAAGACTAACCCTCTCCCTAACCCTAATACTAATTCTTAACCTAACTATAACCCAAACCCAAACACTAATGTTAACCTAACCCTAACCTTAACACTAACCCTAACCCTAACCCTACCTCTTACCCTAACCCTTACCCTAAGCCAAATCCTCACCCTAATGCTACCCTATTCCTAAGTATAATTCTTAGCCTACCCTAAAACCTAACTCTATTACTAGTCCTAAACCTAGCCCTCATTCTAGCTCTATCCTTAACCCTACCCTGACCCTTTTTCTGACCCTAACACTAAACCTAGATCTAATACTGACCCTAACCCTAAAATGAAACCTAACACTCCCTCTACCAGTAATCCTTTACCAAAACCTAACATTAACACTAGCACTAGACCAAACCTAATTCTAAACAGAGTCATAAATCTAGCCCTAGCCCTAAACAAAAACCTAGCACTAGCCCTAACAATAACCCTTAACCTATCATAAAGACTAAACCTATCACTAGACCCAACACTAGTCCTAATTGTGGCCCTAAACCTAAAACTAAACCTAACCCCACAATGACCCTTAATCTAATAGAAACCCTAGATCTAAACCTTATCCTTAACCAAAACCTAACCCTAACACTAGACTTATCCATAATCCTGACCCCAAATCTAGTCAAAACCGTGTGCCTCACTCTTACATTAACCAAAGCCCTAACGTTATCCCTAAACATCACACAAAACCTAGCCCTTATCCTAGCCCTAAACCTAGCCCTAAGCATAACCCTAACCATAATCTTAGACCTAACCCTTATGCTAACCGTCACCCTAAACCTAACCCTAGCTCAAACTCTAATCCTTAGCCTAAATATAACCCTAACCTTAAACCTAACATAGCCCTGACTCAAAACCTAACACTTGCCCTAGCCCTATCTCAAGCTTAAATGCCTACACTAACCCTAACCCTAACCCTAACATTAACCCTAGGCCTAACCCTAACGCTAAACCTAATCCTAAACTCTAGCCCTAACCTTAGCTCTAACCCTATCCATTACCCTAAAGAAAAGCCTAACCCAAATGCTAACTCTATGCCTAACAATAACCCTATTGTTAACACTAACCCTATCCATTACTCTAAACCTAACCGGAAGCATATACCTAATTCTATCCACTACCCTAACCCTAACACGAACCCACGGCTAATTCAACCATTAAAACTAAATCTTAACCTAAACCAAACCCTACTCAGACCCTGACTCTAATAATTCACCTAGCTCTATTCTTGACACTTACCCTACAGCTTATCCTTTCAATAGACATAACCATAACCTAACACTAAAACTAATACTAACCATAAACTGAGAACTGACATTATCCCTAGCTTTAATCCTAGATGTAGTCCTAACACAAACCCTCAGCCTAGCCCTAAACTTAGTCTTTATCGTAAACCAAACCTTAACCTTAGTCCTAACCCTAATTCTAACCCTTGCCATAGCCCTAAACCTAGCTATAATCCTATCCTTTCCCCTATAACCAAATCCTAATCCTAACACTAACACTAATCCTAACCCTAAGCCTAACCCTAACACTAACCCTAGCACTAAATCTAGCCCTAATTTAGCCCTAACCCTAAACCTACCCTTAACCTTAGACCAAAGACTAACTCGAACTCTCAACCTAGCCCTATATCTAGTTCTAACCCTATCTGTTACCATAACCCTAACACTATCCCTAAACGTAGCCCTAAGCATAGCTATAGCCCTAAACCTAGATCTAACCATAACAATAAATCTAAGTCTAAACTTCACCCTACCATTAGCCCTAACACTATCACTAATCATAGAACTAGCCCTAACCCTAGGCCTACTTCTAAAACAAAACTGAGCCATAGCCCTATCCCTAACCCTACCTAACCTTAACCCTAGACCTGACATTAGCCTTATCCCTAGCCCTAATGCTAGCTCTAGGCCCGGCCTTAATCCTTACCCTTATCTGAACCCCAGCCCTATCCCTAATTTTATCCCTTGTCCTAACACTAAACATAGCTGTAACATACCTTGCCATAACACTAGCGCTAAACTTAACCCTAGCCCTTAACCTACGCCTAAACCTAACACTAATCCTGGCACTGATCCTAGCCCTAATTTAGTCCAAACACTAAAACTAACCCTATAATTATTCCTAAGACTAACTCTAACTCTTGCCATAGCCCTATCCCTAGTTCTAAACCTATCCCTTAACATAACCCAAAACCTAGCCCTATCCCTAGCCCCAACCTTATCCCTAACCTTTGCCCTACCCCTAAACCTGGATCAAACCCTAACCTTAAGCTTAAATCTCAGCCTAACACTAGCTCTAACAGCAATGCTGATTGGAAAATTAACTCTAAACCTAACCTATCCCTAAAAAAACCCAAGCCATAAACCTAACATTAATCCTTAACCTAAACCAAACACTAACCCTAAACCTAGCCCTAATCCTTGCCATAATTTGAGTGCTAAACATAACCCTAAAGTAACCCTGACCCTGATTTGTATTCTAACAATAAACCTAGCTCTAAACATTGCCTTAACGCTAAACGAAGAAGTAGCCCTAATCAGAAACCAAGTTCTTTCATTAGCCATAGCCCTAATGCTAACACATATCCTAGCACTAATCTGAGCCCTATCCCTAGGATTAACTCTAAGAGTAACCCTAACCCTAACCCTATCCCTAACCCTATCACTAATTTTGAACCTACCATTAATCCTATCCCTTACTCTAAGCCAAACCCTCACCCTAATGCTACCTTAGTCCTAACACTAATCCTTAGCCTATCCCAAACCCTAAATCTATTACTAGTCTTGATCTTAGGCCTCATTCTAGCTCTAGCCCTAACCCAAACCTTGACCCTTATTCTGAACCTAACACTAACCCTAGATCTAAACCTGACACTAACCCTAAACCAGACCCTAACTCTACCCCTACGGTAAACCTATACTTAAACCTAAAAGTAACTCTAGCACTAGACCAAACCTAATCCTAAATAGAGACATAAATGTAGCCCTAGCCCTAAACAAAAACCTTGAACTAGCCCTAACCATAACCTTTAACCTAACAAAAAGACTAACCCTATCCCTAGACCCAATGTTATTCATAATTCTGGCCCTAACCCTAACCCAAAACTGATGCTTACCCTAACACAAACCCTACCTCTAAACCTTATCCTAACCTAAAACCTAACCCTAACACTAGACTTATCCATAACCCTAATCCTAAAACTAACCATAAGCATAACCCGAGCTCTTATATTATCCATAGCCCTAACACTAGCCATAACATCACACAAACCTAGCCTTTATCATAGCCCAAAACCTAACCCTAATTGTAACCCTAACCATAACCCTAGACCTAACCATAACCCTAACCCTTGACCTAGCCCTAAACCTAGCTCAAACTCTAACCCTTTCCATAAACATAACACTAACCCTAACCCTAACTCTGACTCTAACCCTAACCCTTGCCCTAGACCTAACCCTAGATCAAACCCTAATACTTACCCTAAACCTAACCCTGATATTTACCCTAGGCCAACCCTAACCCAAGCCTAAACTTAACCTTAAGAATAGCCCTAAACTTAGCTCTAACACTATCCATTATCCTAAAGATAAGCCTAAACCAAATGTTAACCCTAGGCCTAACACTAACCCTATCACTAAAAATAACCATAGCCATTACTCTAAACCTAAACGGAATCCTAAACTGAACCCTATCCATTACCCGAATCCTAAACTGAACCCCAAGCCTAATACAAGCCTTATCCCTAAACCTTAACCCAAACCAAACCATACCATGACCTTGACCCTAATAAAACACCAAGCTCTAAACGTGACCCTTACACTAAACCTAAAACTTACACTAGATCTAGCCATAAGCTAACCATAAAACTATCATTTACTTTGAACCTAGACCTGACTTTATCCCTAGCCCTAATCTTAGACCTAGCCCTAACACATATCCTTATCCTGGCACTAAACCTAGCCTTAATCCTAAACCAAAACATAACCCTAGCCCTAAATCAAATTCTAACCCAAACCCTAGCTCTAAATCTAGTTATAACCCCATCCCTTCCCCTAAATCTAACCCTAAACCTAACACTAACACTAACCATTACCCTATCCCTAGCCTAGGCTTAACCCTAACTTTAACCCTAGTGCTAATCCTAGCTCTAATTTAGCCGTAACTCTAAACCTACCCCTAACTCTAGCCCAAAGAATAACTCTAATCGCACCCAGCCCTATTTCTTCTAACCCTATTCATTACCGTAACCCTAACACTAGCCCTTACCTTAATCCTAATGCAGGCCCTAGCCCTAAACCTAGATCTAACCATAACAATAAATCTAAGCCTAATTCTCCTTCTACCACTAGCACTAACACTATCTCTAGTACTAAAACTAGCCCTAACCATAGCCCTAGCTCTAAAACAAAATGTGCCATAGCCCTAACCCTAACCCTACCCTAATGGTAATGCTAGACCTGACATTAGCCCTTTCCCTAATTCTTATCCTAACCCTAACACAAAACTAACCCTACACCTACCCTTAATCCTAGCCCTAATTTGATTCCTATCCCTAAACCTGATCACTAACACTGATCCTGACTCTGACCCTAACACTAACCTGATCTCTAATCATCTCCCTAAATCTAAACCTAATCTAAACACTAGACCTTGACCTAGACATAATGCTATCTATAAAACTAAACTTAATCTTAACTCTAGTTCTTACAATATTCCTACCTTATCCCTAACCTAAACTAAAACCTAGCCCTAATCTGATCCCTAAACCGAGCTATAACCCTATACCTAACCCTAACCCTAGCCCTAACACTTAACCTAAACCTAACCCAAAAACTAAACCTTGACCTAACCTGAACCATGGCCCTAATCCTAACCAGAACCCTAGCTCTAACCCTAGGTCTAATCATTAACCTAACCATAACCCAAACAGAATTCTAACCCTAGGCCTAATACTAACAATACCCCTAACCTAACCATAAACCTACACCTAACAGTAGCTCTAATCCTATCCATTACCTAACCATAACCCTAACTGAATTCTATCCTTAGGCCTAACTTTATCACTATCCCTAACACTAAGGCTGTCCATTACCCTAAACATAAAATGAAACCTAAACCTAACCATATCCATTACCCTAACCCTAACACTAACCCTAATGCTAATATGAGCCCTGAACCTAAACCTTAACCTAACACATACCCTAACCCTGATTCCGACCCTAATAATACCCTAGCTGTAAAGCTGACCCTATCACTCAACCTAACCCTTACAATAGATCTGGCTATAAACCTAACCCTAAAACAATCCCTATCAATAACCCTAGACCTGACATTAGCCCTAGCCATAATCCTAGCCCTAATCCTAATACAAATCCTAGCCCTAATCCTAGCACTAAACCTAGCCTTAATCCTAACCATAACCTTAACCCTAGCCCTATCGCTAATTTTATCCCTTGACCTAGCTCAAAATGTAGCTGTAACATCATACCTTACCCTAACCCTAGCACTAAACCTAGGCCTAAGCCTAACACTAAACCTAGCACTTATCCTAGCCCTAAGTTAGCCCTAACCCTAAACCTAACCCTATCGCTAGCCCTAAGAATGACTCTCTCACCCTAGCCCAATCCTTAGTTCTAAACATATCCCTCACCACAACCCAAACTCCAGCCATATCTCTAGCCAGAATATTAGCCCTAACTTTTGCCCTAGCACTAAATATGAATATTACCATAACCTTAAGCCTAAAGCTCACCCTAACACTAGTCCTGACCTAATGCTAATTGCAACACTAGCCCTAACCCTAACCTAGCCCTAAAACAAAATTGAGCCATAAACCTAACCCTAACCTTTAACCTAAACCAAACACTAACCCTAAACCTAGCTCTAAACCTTGCCATAATTTGAGTGCTAAACCTAACCCTAGGAGTAACCCTGACCCTGACTTGGATCCTAACACTAACCCTAGCTCTAAACATTGCCTTAATGCTAAACCAAGAAGTAGCCCTTATCAGAAATTAAGTTCTTTCATTAGCTGTAGCCCTAATGCTAACACATATCCTAGTGCTAATCCTAGCCCTAACCCTAGGTTTAACTCTAAGACTAACCCTAACACTAACCCTATCCCTATCCCTATCCCTAATCCTAACTATATCTCTAATCCTATCTCTGACACTAAGCCAAACACTCACCCTAATGCTACCCTAGACGTAACACTAATCCTTAACCTATCCCAAACCCTAACTCTATTACTAGTCCTAACTGTAGGACTCATCCTAGCTCTAGCCCTAACCCAAACCCTGACCCTTATTCTGACCCTAACACTAACCCTAGATCTAAACCTGACACTAACCCTAAACCAGACCCTAACTCTACCCCTATGGTAAACCTATACTTAAACTTAAATACTTAAAAAGTAACACTAGCACTAGACAAAACCTAATCCTAAATAGAGTCATAAATGTAGCCCTAGCCCTGAACAAAAACCTTGAACTAGCCCTAACCATAACCTTTAAACTAACAGAAGACTAACCCTCTCCCTAGACCCAACACTATTCCTAATTCTGGCCCTAACCCTAACCCAAAAACTGATGCTTACCCTAACAAAATCCCTAATTCTAAACCATATCCTAATCCAAAACCTAACCCTAACACTAGACTTATCCATAATCCTAACCCTAAAACTAGCCATAACCATAACCAGAGCTCTTACATTACCCATAGCCCTAATGCTAGCCATAAACATCACACAAACCTAGCCCTTATCCTAGCTCTAAACCTAGCCCTAATTGCAACCCCAATCATAATCCTAGACCTAACCCTCACCGTAACCCTCGACCTAGTCCTAAACCTAGCTCAAACTCTAACCCTTTCCCTAATCATAACACTAAACCCTAACTCTAACCCTAGCCCTGACTATATCCCTAACCCTCGCCCCAGACCTAACCCTAGCTCAAACACTAATACTTACCCTAAATCTAACCCTGACACTAACCCTAGGCTAAACCTATCCCTAGCCATTGACTTAACCTTAACTCTAGCCCTAACCTTAGCTTTAACCCTAGCCATTACCATAAAGATAAGCCTATATGAAATGCTAACCCTAGGCCTAACCCTAACCCTATAGCTAACAAAACCCTGTCATTACTTTGACATTAGCCCTAAAAGTAACCCTATCCATTACCCTAATCCTAAACTGAACCCTAATGTTAATACAAGCCTTAACCCTAAACCTTAACCTAAACCAAACCATACCCAGACCCTGACTCTAATAAAACACCCAGCTCTAAACCTGACTCTTACCCTAAACCTAACCCTTACACTAGACCTAGCCATAACCTAACCACAAAAACTACCCCTTACTTTGAACTTAGACCTGACATTAGCCCTAGCCCTAACACATAACCCTCATCCTGGCACTAAACCTAGCCTTTAATCCTAACCCAAACCCTAACCCTAGCCCTAAATCAAATTCTAACCAGAACCCTAGCTCTAAACCTAGCTATAACCCCACACCTTCCCCTGAATCTAACCCTAACCCTAACACTAACACTAACCATAACCCTACCCCTAATCCTGGGCCTAACCCTAACTTTAACCCTAGCACTAATCCTAGCCCTAATTTAGCCATAACTCTAAACCTACCCCTAACCCTAGCCCAAAGAATAACTCTAATCGCACCCAGTCCTATTTCTACTTCTATCCCTATCTGTTACCATAAACCTAACCTTAATCCTAATGCAGGCACTAGCCCTAAACCTAGATCTAATGATAACAATAAATTTAAGCCTAAATCTCCTTCTACCACTAGCCCTAACACTATCTCTAATCCTAAAACTAGCCCTAACTCTAGCCCTAGCTCTAAAACAAAACTGTGCCATGACCCTAACCCTAACCCTAGCCTAACGGTAATGCTAGACATGACATTAGCCCTATCCCTAATTTTTACCTTAACCCTAACACAAAACCTAACCCTACACCTAGCCTTAATCCTAGCCCTAATTAGAGTCCTAAACCTAACCCTAATCAGTAACACTGATCCTTATTCTGACCCTAACAATAACCCTACCTCTAATCATCTCCATAAGCCTAAACCTAATCTAAACACAAGACCTTGACCTAGACCTAATGCTAACTCTAAAACTAACCTTAATCTTAACTCTAGTTCTTACAATAGCCGTAGTCCTACCTTACCCCTAACCTAACCCAAAACCTACCTCTATTCTTACCCCTAACCCTAACTTTAACCCTGCCCCTAACCCTAACTCTAGCCCTAACACTTAACCTGAACCTAACCCCAAAACTAAACCTTGACCTAACCCGAACCATGGCCCTAATCCTAACTATAACCCTAGCCCTAACCCTAGCTCTATCTTATTCATTACCCTAACCATAACCCTAACAGAATTCTAACCCTAGGCCTAATACTAACCATAGCCATAAACCTAGCCCTAATTGTAGCTCTGTTCCTATCCATTACCTTAACCATAACCATAACTGAATTATATCCCTAGGCCTAACCTTAACACTATCACTAACCCTAAGGCTGTACCTTACCTTGAACCTAAACTGAACCAGAAACATAATCATATCCATTACCCTAACCCTAACACTAAACCTAATGCTAATTTGAGCCCTAACCCTAAACCTTAACCTAACACATACCCTATCCCTGATTCCAACCCTAATATTACCCTAGCTGTGTAGCTGAGCCTAACACTCAACCTAACACTTACAATAGATCTGGCTATAAACCTAACCCTAAAACCATCCCTAAACATAACCCTAGACCTGACATTAGCCCTAGCACTAATCCTAGCCCTAACCCTACCACAAACCTAGCCCTAATCCTAGCACTAAGCCTAGCCTTAATCCTAACCATAAACTTAACCCTAGGCCTAATACTAACAATACCCCTAACCTAACAATAACCCTACACCTAACTAGAGCTCTAATCCTATCCATTACCCTAACCATAACCATAGCACTAAGCTTAGCCTTAATCCTAACCATAAACTTAACCCTAGGCCTAATACTAACAATACCCTTAACCTAACCATAACCCTACACCTAACTGGAGCTCTAATCCTATCCATTACCCTAACCATAACCTAATTTTATACTTTGACCTAGCCAAAAACGTAGCTGTAACATCATACCTTACCCTAACCCTAGCACTAAAGCTAGGCCTAAACCTAACACTAACCCTAGCCCTAATTCTAGCCCTAATTTAGCTCTAACCCTAAACATAACCCTATCCGTAGACCTAAGACTAACTCTAACTCTCTCCCTAGCCCTATCCCTAGTTGTAAACCTATCCCTTACTATAACCCAAACTCTAGCCCTATCCCTACCCCCAACCTCAGCCCTAAATTTTGCCCTAGCTCTAAATGTGAATATAACCCTAACATTAAGCCTAAAGCTCACCCTAACACTAGCCCTGACCCTAATGCTAATTGGAAAACTAGCCCTAACCCTAACCTAGCAGAAAACCAAAACTGAGCCATAAACATGAACCTAACCCTTAACTTAAAGCAAAAACTAACCCTACACCTAGCCCTAAACCTTGCAATAATTGATTGTTAACCTAACCCTAGAAGGAACCCTGACGCTGATGTGGATCCTAACACTAACCCTAGCTCTGTACATTGCCCTAACCCTAACCCTAGAACTATCCCTAATCAGAAACCAAGTTTTTTCATTAGCCATAACCCTAAAGCTAACACAAATCCTAGTGCTAATCCAAGCTCTAAAACTAGGTTTAACCCTAAGACTAACCCTAACCCTAACCCTAGCCCTAAATCTACCCTTAACCCTAATCCTACCTCTAAACCCATCCAATTCCCTAAGCCAAACCCTCACCCTAATATTACCTAGTCCTAACCCTAATCCTTAGCCTACCTCAATCCCCAACTCTATTACTAGTCCTAACCCTAGACTTCATTCTAGTTGTAACACTAACCCTAACCCTGACCCTTATTCTGATTCTAACACTAACCCTAGAACAAAAGATCACACTAACCCTAAACTGGACCCTACCCCTACCCCTACCCCTACCCTTCCCAATAAACCTGAACCTAAACCTACAGTAACACTAGCACTAGACCAAACCTAATCCTAATTGTAGTCATAAATCTATCCCTAGCCCTAAACAAAAACTTTGCACTAGCCCTAAAAATAACCCTTAACCTAACCCAAAGACTAATCCTATCCCTAGACCTAACACTAGTCCTAATTCTGGCCAAACTCTAACCCTAACCCTAATCCTAACTGATAGCCCTAATGCTAGCCATAAATACCACACAAACCTAGCCTTATCCTAGCCCTTAGCCTAGCACTAATTGTTACCCTAACTGTAACCCTAGCCCTGACTCTAACCCTAAACATCGACCTAGCCCTAACCCTAGCTCATATCCTAACACTTACCCTAAACCTAACCCTGACACTAACCCTAGGCCTAAACCTAACCCTAGCCCTAATCCTAACCTTAACCATAGCACTAACCTTACCTCTATCCTTATCCATTAACCTAAAGATAAGCCTAACTCAAATGCTAACCATAGGCCTAACGCTAACCCTATCACTAACACTAACTCTATCCATTACTCTAAACTTTACTTGAACCATAAACCTAACCCTATCTGTTACCCTACTTCTAAACCTAACCCTAACACTAATTCAAACCTTAACTCTAAACCTTAAACTAAACCAAACCTACCCGACCGTGACCCTAATAATTTGCCTAGATCTAAACCTGACCCTTACCCTAAACGTAATCCTTACACTAGACCTAGCCATAACCTAACCCTAAAACTATTTCTAACCAAAACCATAGACCTTACATTAGCCCTATCTTTAATCCTAGCCCTAGCCCTAACACAAACTCTCAAACCTAGACCTAAATCTAGCCTTAATCATAACCTGAACTCTAACCTAGACCTAACCCTAATTCTACTCTCGCCCTATCCCTAAACCTAGCTATAATCCCATCCCTTTTCCTAAACCTAACCCTATCTCTAACACTAACACTAACCCTAACCCTAGCCCTAACCCTAACAAAAACCCTAGTGCTAATCCTACCCCTAATTTAGCCCTAACCTTAAACCCACCCCTAACCCTAGCCCTAAGACTAACACTAACTCTCGCCCTAGCCCTATTTCTAGTTCTAACACTATGTGTTATCATAACCATAACACTAGCCCTAACTTTAGCCCTAACCATAGCCCTAGCCTTAAACCTAGATCTAACCATAACAATTAATATAAGATTTAACCTCACCTTACTACTAGCCCTAACACTATCACTGATCTCAAAACTAGCCCTAACCCTAACCTTAGCTCTAAAACAAAACTGGCCATAGCCCCAACCCTAAGCCTAACCTAAATGTATCCTTAGACCTGATATTAGCCATATCCCTAATTCTTACTCTAATACTAACACAAATCCTAACCCTACACCTAGCCTTAACCCTCGCCCTAATTCGAGTACTATCACTAACCCTGATCAGTAACACTGATCCTGACTCTGACCCTAACACTAACCCTATCTCTAATAATCCCCCTAAATCTAAACCTAATACAAACACTAGACCTAGTCCTAATGCTAACCCTAATACTAGCCCTAATCGTAATCCTAGTTCTTACATTAGCTGTAGTCCTACACTAGTCCTTACCTAACCCAAAACCTAGCCTAATCCAAGCCCTAACTCTAGTTTTAATCGTAGCCCTAACCCTATCTCTAGCCCTAACACTTAATCTAAACCTAACCCTAAACCTAAACCTTGTCCTAACCTGAAACCTAAACCGAACCATATCCCTATTCCTAATCATAACACTAGCCCTCAACATAGATATAATTTTATCCATTACCCCAACCATAACCCTAAGCAAATTCTAACCCTAGGCCTAACCCTAACCATAGCCATAACCTAACCATAACCCCAGTACTAACTGTAGCTCTAATCCTATCCATTACCTGAACCATATCTATTCTATCCCTAGACCTAACTCTAACCCTATGCCTTACCCTAACCCTGTCCATTATACTAAACTTAACCTGAACCTGAAACCTAACCATATCCTTTACCCTAACCCTAATGCTAATTTTAGCCCTAACCCTAAACCTTAACCTAACCCATACCCTAACCCTGACTATTAACCTAACAATAACCCTATCTGTAAACCTGAACCTAACACTCAATGTAACATTTACGATAAACCTGGCCATAAACCTAAACCTAAAATTATCCCTAACCATAACCCTAGAACTGACATTAGCCCTAGCCCAAACCCTAACACAAACCCTACCCCTAATTCTAGCCCTAAGGCTAGCCTTAAGCCTATTCCTTACCTTAACCAGAGCCCTAACCCTAATTTTATCCCATGGCCTAACCCAAAATGTAGCTGTAACACCATACCTTACCCTAACCCTAACGCTAACCCTAACCCTAGCCCTAACTGTAGGGCAAAACCCAACACTAACCCTAGGGCTAATCCTATCCCTAATTTAAACCTAATCCTAAACCTAATTCTATCCCTAGCCCTAAGACTAACTCTAACTGTCACCCTAGCCCTATTCAAAGTTCAAAACCTATCCCTTACAATAACACAAAACCTATCCCTATCCCTAGCCCCAACCCTAACTCTAACCATCACCCTAGCCATAAACCTGGTTGTGAACTCTAACCTTAAGCCCAAACCTCACCCTAACACTAGCCCTAAACCTAATGCTAATTGGAAAACTAGCCCTAACCCACCCTAGTCCTAAAACAAAACCAAGCCATAACGCTAACCCTAACATTTAACCTAAACCAAACACCAAACTTACACCTATCCCTAAACTTAGCCTTATTTTGAGTTCTAACTCTAACCATAGAAATAACCCTGACCCTGAGTCAGACCCTAACAGTACACCTAGCTCTATACATTGCCATAACCCTAACCATAGAACTAGCCCTAATCAGAAAACTAGTTCGTTCTTTAGACGTAACCCTAATGCTAACACAAATTCTAGCTCTAATCCAAGCCCTGAATCTAACCCTAACCCTAACCGTACCTCTAATTCATTCCTTAACCCAAGCCAAACCCTCTCCCTAATGCTACTCTAGTCCTAACCTTAATCCTTAGCCTACCCCAATCTGTAACTCTATTACTAGTCCTAAACCTTGCCGTCATTCTAGCTTAACCCTAATCCTAACCTTGACCCTTATTCTGACCCAAACACTAACCCTAGATCTAAACCTGACCCTAACCCTAAAGCAAACCCTGACACTACCCCTACCGGTAAACCTGTACTTAAACCTAACATTAACACTAGGACTACACCTAACCTAATCCTAAATAGAGTCATAAATCTAGCCTTAGCCCTAAACAAAAACCTAGCTTTAGCCCTACCAATAACCCTTAACCTAACATAAAGACTAAACTTATCACTAGACCAAACACTAGTCCTAATTGTGGCCCTAACCATAAAAATAACCCTAACCCAATGATGACCCTTAATCTAATAGAAACCCTAGCTCTAAACCTTATCCTAAACCAAAACCTAACCCTAACACTAGACTTATCCATAACCCTGACTCTAACACTAGCCATAACCATATCCCCAGCTCTTACATTACCCATAGCCCTAACGTTACCCTAAACATCACACAAAACCTAGCCCTTATACTAGTCCTAAGCCTAGCCCTAATCATAACTCTAACCATAACCTTAGACCTAACCCTAATGCTAATGCTCACCCTAGCCCTAACCCTGACTCAAACTAAAATCCTTAGTCTAAACATAACCCTAAACCTAATCCTAACCCTAGTCCTGACTCAAACCCTAACACTTGCTCTAGGCCTAACCCTAGCTCAAATGCCTACACTTACCCTAAACCTAATGCTAACATTAACCCTAGGCCTAACCCTAACCCTAAACCTAAACCTAACGTTAAGCCTATCCCTAACCACAGCTCTAACCCTATCCATTACCCTTAGATAAGTGTAACCCAAATGCTATCCCTAGGCCTAGATATAACCCTATAGCAAACACTAACCCTATCCATTACTCTAAACCTATCAGGAACCATAAACCCAATTCTATACATTAACCTAACCCTAAACCTAAATCACTGCTAATTCAATCATTAACCCTAAATCTTAACCTAAACCAAACTCTACCCAGACCCTGACATTAATAGTACACCTAGCGCTAAAACTGACCTCTACCCTAAACCTAAACCTTATACTAGACATAGCCATAACCTAACACTAAAACTAATACTAACCTTGAACCTAGACCTGACATTAGCCCTAGACCTAATCCTAGCCCTAGCCCTAACACAAACCCTCAGCTTAACCCTAAACCTAGCCTTAATCCTAACCCAAACCCTAACCTTAGTCCAAACCCTAATTCTAACCCTTGCTGTACCCCTAAACTAGCTATAACCCTATCCCTTTCCCTAAACCTAATCCTAACCCTAACACTAACAGTAACCGTAATCCTAGGTCTAACCCTTACACTAAACCTAGCGATAATCCTAGCTCTAATTTAGCCCTAACCCTAAACCTACCCCTAACCCTAGCCCAAAGACTAATTCAAACTCTCTCCCTAGCCCTATTTCTAGTTCTAACCTATCCATTACCATAACCCTAACACTAGCCCTAACCTTAGCCTTAACCCTAACCCTAGCCCTAAACCTAGATCTAACCATAACAATAAATCTAAGCCTAAACTTCACCCTACCACTAGCCCTAACATTACTACTAATCATAAAAGTAGCCCTAAACCTAGGCCTAGATCTAAAACAAAACTGAGCCATAGCCCTATCCATAACCCTAGCCTAACCTTAACCCTAGAACCCTATCCCTAGATCTAGCCTAGTTCTAAGCCCAGCCTTAATCCTAAACCTAATTTTAACCCTAGCCCTAACCCTAATTTTGTCCCTTGTCCTAGCACTAAACATAGATGTAACATCATACCTTACCCTAACCCTAATGCTAACCCTAACCCTAGCCCTGAACCTAGGCCGAAATCTAACACTAACCCTAGCACTATTCCTAGCCCTAATTTAGCCCTAACAGTAAACCTAACCCTATCCCTATCCCTAAGACTAACTCTAACTCTCACCCTAACCCTATCCCTAGTTCTAAACATATCCCTTACCATAACTCAAAAGCTAGCCCTAACTTTAGCCACAAACTTAGCCCAAACCTTCGCCCAAGGCTTAAATCTGGATCTAAAACTAAAATTAAGTATAAACCTCACCCTAACACTAGAACTAGCCCTAATGCTAATTGGAAAGCTAGCCCTAAATCTACCCTAACCCTAAAACAAAACTGAGACATAACCCTAACCCTTAACCTAAACCAAACCCTAAAGCTACACCTAGTCATAAACCTAGCCATAATTTGAGTCCTAACCCTAACCCTAGAAATAATCCTGACACTAACTCGGCCCCTAACACTAACCCTAGCTATAAACATTGCCATAACACTAACACTAGAACTAACCATAAACAGAAATCTAGTTCTTTCATTAGCCGTAGCCCTAATGATAACATAAATCCTAGCCTGAATTGGAGACCTAACCCTATTTTTTAACTCTAACCTAACCCTAACCCTAACCCTAGACCTAAACCTAAACCTAACCCTACCTTAAACCCTATCCCTTTCCCTAATCAAACCCTAACCCTCATGCTACCATAGTCCTAAAGTTAATCCTTCGCCTACCCCAAACCCTATCTCTTTTACTAGTCCTATCCTATCCCTCATTCTAGCTCTAAATCTAACCCTAACCCTGACCTTTATACTGACCCTAACACTAGATCTAAGTCTAAACCTGACCCTAACACTAAACCAAAACCTAACACTTCCCATACCGGTAAACCTATACTTAAACCTAACAGTAACACTAGCACTAGACAAAACCTAATCCTAAATATAGTCATAAATCTATCTCTAGCCCTAAACAAAAACCTAGCACTAGTCCTAACAATAACAATTAACCTAACTTAAAGACTAAACCTATCCCTAGACCCAACGCTAGACGTAATTCTGGCACTCACCCTAAAACTAACCCTATCCTGAAAAATGACACTTAACCCTAAACATACTCTGGCTCCAAACCTTAACCTAACCCAAAACCTAACCCTAACACTAGACACTTCCATAACACTGACCCTAAAACTAGCCATAAACATATTCCTAGCTGTTATATTCCCCATAGTCCTAATGTTAGCCCTAAACCTCACACAAAACCTAGCCCTTATCCTAGCCCTAAACCTAGCCCTAATCATAACCATAACCATAATCCTAGACCTAAGCCTAATCCTACACTCACCTAAGCCCTAAACCTAGCTCAAACTCTAACCCTTACCCTAAATATAAACCTAACCCTAACCCTAGCCCTGACTCTAAACCCAATTCTCGCCCAAGACCTAACCCTAGCTCAAATTCTAATACTTACCCTAAAACTAGGCCTGACACTAACCCTAGGCCTAACCCTAATCCTAGCCCTAATCATAACCTTATCCCTAGCCCTAACCTTAGCTCTAACACTATCCATTACCCTAAAGATAAGCCTAACTCATATGCTAACCCTAGTCATAACGCCAACCCTATCGCTAACACTAACCCTATCCATTACTCTAAATTTAACATGAACCCTAAACCTAATCCTATCCATTACCCTATCTGTAACCCTAAACCTTAAGCTAATTCAATCCTTAACTCTAAAACTTAACCTAAACCAAACCCTACCCAGATCCTGACCCTAAAAATACACCTAGCTTTAAACCTGGCCCTTATCTAAACCTAACCCTTACACTAGACCTAGCTGTAACCTAACCCTAAAACTAACACTAATCATAAATCTCGACCTTACATTAGCTGTATCACTAATCCTAGCCCTAGCCCTAACACAAACCCTCATCCTAACACTGAACATAGCCTTAATCCTAACCCTAGCTCTAACCCTAATTCTAACCCTTGCCCTAGACCTAAACTTAGCTATAACCCTATCCCTAACCCTAACTGAAACCCTAACCCTAGGCCTAACCCTAACCCTAACACTAGCCCTAAGTCTAGCCTTAATTTAGCCCTAAACCTAAGCCTCATCCTAACCCTAGCCCTAAGACTAACTTTAGCTCTCACCCTAGCCCTATTTCTAGTTCTAACTCTATCCATTAATAACCCTAACACTAGCCCTAAACTTAGCAGTAAACATAGCCATAGCCCTAAACATAGATCTAACCATAACAATAAATCTAAGCCTAAACCTCACCATACCACTAGTGCTAACACTATCACTAATCCTAAAAGTAGCCCTAGCTGGAAAACAAAACTGTGACAATGCGCTAATGCTAACCCTAACTAAACTATAATTCTAGACTTGACATTAGACCTATCCCTAATTCTTACCCTAACCCTTAGAAAAACCCTAACCCTACACCTAGCCTTAACCCTAGCCCTAATTCGAGTTTATCCCTAACTCTGATCAGTAACACTGATCCAGATTCTGACGGTAACACTAAACCTATCTCTAAACATCACTCTAAAACTAAAATTAATCCACACACTAGATTTAGATATAATGCTAAACTTAACACTAGTCCTAATCATAACCCTAGTTCTAACATTAGCCCTAGTCCTAAATAGCCCTAACCTAATTCAAAACCTAGACCTAATCAGAGCACTAACCCTAGCTTTAACCCTAGCCCTAACCCTAAACCTAGCCCTAATACTTAACCTAAATCTAACCATAAACCTAAACCTTGTCCTAACCTGAAATCTAACACAAAACATAGCCCTAATCCTAACCATAATCCTTGCTTTATCCATAGCTCTAATCTTATCCATTACCCTAACCATAACCCTAACCAAATTCAAACCCTAGACTTAACCCTAACCATAGCACTAACCTAACCATAACCCTAGTCCTAGCTGTAGTTCTAATCCAATCTATTACCCTAACCATAACCCTAACCGAATTCTATCCCTAGGCCTAAACCTAACCCTATCACTAACCCTAAACCTGTACATTACTCTAAATTTAACCTTAACACTAAACTTAACCATATTCATTACCTTAACCCTAACACTAACCCTAATGCTAATTTGAGCCCTAAGCCTAATCCTTAACCTAACACATACCATAACTCTGACTCTGACCCTAATAATAACTCTAGCTGTAAACCTGACCCTAATCTTCAACCTAACACTTACAATAGACCTGGCCATAATCCTTAGCCTAAAACTATTCCTAACCATAACCCTAGACATGACCTTAGCCCTATCCCTAATCCTAGCCCCGACCTTAACACAAATCCTCGCCCTAATCCTATCTCTAAGCCTAGTCTTAGTCCTAACCCTAACATTAACCCTAGCCCTAACACTAATTTTATGCTTTGCCCTAGCCCTGAATGTAACTGTAATATCATAATTTACCCTAACCCTAACAACAATAACCCTAGCCCTAAAACTAGGCCTAAACCTACAACTAACCATAGCTCTAATCTAGCCCTAACTTAGCCCTAACCCTAAACCTAACACTATCCCTAGCCCTAAGACTATAACTCTTGCCCTAGCCCTATTCCTAGTTCTAAACCTATCCATTACCATAACCCAAACCCTATCCTTATCCCTAGCCCCAACTTAGCCCTAACCTTCACTCTACCCTAAATCTGGATCCAATCCTAACCTTAAGCCTAAAGCTCACACTAAGACTAGCTCTAATGCTAATTGGAAAACTAGCCCTAACCCTAACATAGCCCTAAAACAAAATTGAGCCATAACCCTAACCCTAACCCTTAACCTAAACCAAATGCTAACCCTACACCTAGCCCTAAATGTAGCCCTAATTTGAGTCTTAACCCTAACCCTAGAAGTAACCCTGATGCTTACTCAGACCCTAATAGTAAACCTAGCTCTAAACATTGCCTTAATTCTAACCCTAGAACTAGCCCTAATCGGAATCCTAGTTCTTTCATTAACTGTACCCCTAATCCTAACACAAATTTTTGCCCTATTCTGAGGCCTAAACCTAGGTATAACCTTAAAGCTGACCCTAACCCTAACCCTAACACAACCCTAACTCTACATCTAACCCTATCCCTTATCCTAAGCCAAACCCTCACCACAATACTACCCTAGTCCTAACCATAATCCTTAGCCTATGTCAAACCCTATCTATATTATTAATCTAAACCTAACCCTCATTCTACCTCTAATCCTAACTCTAACCCTGACCTTTATTCTGACCCTAACAATAACCCTAGGTCTAAACCTGACACTAACCCTAAAGCACACCCTAACCCTACCCCTACTGGCAGACCTATACCTAAACCTAACAGTAACACTAGCACTAGACCAAACCTAATCCTAAATAGAGTCATAAATCTAGCCTTAGCCCTAAGCAAAAACCTAGCACTAGCCCTAACGATAACTGTTAACCTAACGTAAAGACTAACTCTATCCCTAGACCCAACGCTAGTCCTAAATCTGGCTCTCACCCTAAACCTAACCCTAACCCGAACAATGACCATTACCCTAAAACAAACCCTAGCTCTAAAACTTATCCTAACCCCAAACCTAACTAGAACACTAGACTTATCCATAACCCTAACCCTAAAACTAGTCATAACCATATCCCTAGCTCTTACATTACCCATAGCCCTAATGATAGCCATAAACCTCACACAAACGTAGCCTTATCCTAGCCCGTATTGTAACCCTAACCATAAGCCTAGACCTAACCCTAACCCTAAACCTCGCCCTAACATTAATTCTAGCTCAAACTCTAACCTTAATCTAAACATAACCCTAAACCTAACCCTAACATTAGCCCTGAATCTAAACCTAACCCTCACGCTAGCCCTAATCCTAGCTCAAATGCTAACACTTACCCCAAACCTGTCACGGACACTAGGCCGAACTCTAACCCTAGTCCTAATACTAAAGTTAACACTACCCCTAACCTTAGCTCTAACCCTATCCATTACCCTAAAAATAATCCTAACCCAAATGCTAACCCTAGGCCTAATGCTAACACTATTGCTAACACTAACCCTATTCATTACTATAAACCTAAACTGAACCCTGAACCTAACCCTATGAATTACCCTAACCTGAACTCTAACCCTATCCCTAAAACTAATACAAGCCTTAACCCTAAATCTTAACCTAAACCAAACCTTACTCGAACACTGACCCTAATAATACACCTAGATTTAAACGTGACCCTTAACCTAAACCTAACCCTTACACTAGAACTAGCCATAACCTAACCCAAAAACTAACCATAACCACAAACCCATACCTGACATTAGCCCCAGCCCTAATCCTAGCCCAAACCCTAACACAAACACAAGTCCTTATCTTAGGCCTATACCTAGTCTTAATCCTAACCCAAACCCTAACTCTAGCCCTATCTGTAATTTTAACACTTGCCCTAGACCTGAACTTAGGTATAACCCCATCCTGTCCCCTAACCCTATCACTAACCCTAACCCTAATAGCTCTAACCATAGGCCTAACCCTAACACTACTCCTAGCAATAATTCTAGTCCTAATTTAGCCCTAATCCTAACTCTACCCCTAACCTTGTCCTAAGACTAACTCTAACTCTCCCCCTAGCCCTATTTCTAGTTCTAATCCTATCCATTACAATAAACCTAACACAAGTCCTAACCTTAGCCCTAACCCTAGCCCTAGACCCTACCCTAGATCTAACCATAACTCTACATTTGACCCTAACCCTAAGCCTAATCCTCAACCTACCACTAGACCTAACACTATCACTAATCCTAAAACTAGCCGTAACCCTAGCCTTATCTCTTAAACAAAACCAAGTCAATGTCCTAACACTAAATGTTAACCTAAACCAAACCCTAACCCTAAACCTAGCCATAACCTTCTACCTCTAATTCATGTCTAGTCCTAAAATTAACCCTGACACTGACTTATATTCTAACACTAACCGTAATTCTAAATATCACACTAACACTAAAGATTGTGCTAACACTAGATCTAGACGAAATACTAACTCTAATCATAACCTTAGTTCTGATATTAGCCATAGCCCTAACCCTAGCCCTAAACCTAACAGAAAAACTAGCCCAATCTGAGTCCTAAGCCTAGATGTAAACCTAAACCTAACCCTAGCACTAACCCTAACCCTAAAGCTAGCCCTAACCCTAGCTCTAACTCTATCACTTACCCTAAACCAAACCCTATCAATAATGCTAATCTTAGTCCTAATCCTAATCCATAGCCTAATCCAAACCCTAACCCTATTACTAGTCGTAACCCTAGCCCTAATTCTAGCTCTAACCCTAACTTAAATCCTTATCCTAAAACAAACCCTCAGCCTAAATCTGACCCTAACCCTAAACTAAACACTACAACTAGCCCTACCAGTAAACATATACCTAAACCTAACCCTAACACAAACCCTAGATATAAGCCTAATCCTAAATATAACCATAACTCTAGACTTAGACCTAAAAAACCCTGAGCCCTAGCCCTAACATAATTCTTAACCTAAAGCAAACACTAACTCTATCCCTAGACCTAACCCTAGTCCTAATTCTGGCTTTCACCCTATACCTAACTCTAACCTGAACACTGACCCTAACACTAACACTTAACCTAGCTCTTAACCTGAACATAACCCAAAACCTAAACCTAACACTAGACATAGTCATAAACCTAACCCTAAAACTAGCTCTAATCACAACCCTAGATCTTACATTACACATCGCCTTAACCCTGGGCCTAAACCTAACACAAAACCTAGACCTAATCCGTGGCCTAAACCTACCCTAAGTATAACCATAATCCTAAATGTAGCCCTAACCCTAACCCTCGCCTTAGACATAACCATAGCTCAAAGCCTAACCCTTAGCCTAAACCTAATCCTAGCCCTATTCATAAACATAAACCTAACCCTAGCCCTAATCCTAACCTTAACCCTAGTACTAACCCTAGCTCTAACACTAACATTACCCTAACCCTAATAATAACCCTAGCCCTAAACCTAACCCTATTTCTAACCCTAATCATAAACCTAACCCCCGACCTAACCTTTAACCTAACCCTTGCAATAAACTTAACCCTAAACCTCCCATGAAACAAAACTAAACTTATCCCTAAACCTAAATTTAACCATAACCTAAACTAACCCTAACCCTAATCTTACAAGTAATCCAATACATTACTCTAAAACTAACTCTAACCCTAAGGAAAACCCTAGCCCTAACCACATCCCAAACCATTACCGTAACCATAACCCTACCCTAAACCTAACACTCCCCCTAGCCTTAACTGTAGCTTAAAACCTAAACCTTACCCTAAATCTAACCCTAGCCCTAGCCCTAATCATAACACTAACTCTAGCCCTAACCCTAATATTAAACCTAGCCCTAATCCTAGCCCTAATATATCCCTATTTCTAACCCTAACCTGAACCCTAGAATTAAGACTAACTCTAATTCTCACAAAAGACCTATCCCTACTTCTAACTCTATCCTTTACTGTAACCCGAACCCTACTCATAACCCTTGCACTATCTTTAGCCCTAGCACTAACTCTAGATTGAAACCTATCTCTAAAACTAACCCTGATCTTATGCCTCACCCTAACCCTGAAAATAGCTCTAACCCTAATGCTAATCCTAAAATTAGCCCTAACCCTAGTCCTAAAACAAAACTGAGCCATACCCCTAACACTAACCCTTACCCTTGACCAAACCCTAACCCTATGCCAGCCCTAAACCTAGCCCTAATTTGAAACCTAACCCTAACCCTAAACCTAACCATGACCCTGACTCATATCCAAACACTAAACCTAGCTCTAAACATCACCTTAACTTTAAACCGAACCCTAACACTAGACCTAGCCCTAAACCTAACCCTAAAACTAACACTATATGAACCCTATTTTTTACAATAGCCATAACCATAACACTAGCCCTAACCCTAATACAAAACTAGACCTAATCCAAGCCCTAATACTAGCTTTAACCCTAAACCTAACTCCAAACCTAGTCCTAACCCTCGCTCTAACCCTACCCCTTACCCTAAGCCAACCATCACCCTAATGCTAACCATATTCTTAGCACTAATCCTTAGCCTAACCAAAACCTAACACTATAACTAGTCCTTACCCTAGCCTTCATTCTAGATCTAACCATAACCCAAACCCTAACCCTATCCCTGATCATTATACTGACCCTATCACTAACCTGAGGTCTAAATCTAAACCTAACTCTAAACTGAAAACTAATACTAGCCCTGCTGGTAAACTTATACATAAACCTAATCCTAACACTAGACCTAGACCTAAACCTAATCCTAAATCTAGCCATAACTATAGCTCTAAACTTAAAGACAAACTAGACCTAGACTTAACAATAACCCTTAACCTAACCTAAACTCTAACCCTACCTCTAGACCTAACCCTAGCCCTAACCCTAACCCTAACCCTAACTATTATCATACCCGAACATTGTCCCTGACACTAACACTAACCCTAGCTCTAAACTTCACCCTAACCCTAAAACTAACCCTACAACTACACCTAGCCCTAACATTAACCATAAAACTAGTCTTAATCATTACACTAGTTCTTACATTAGCCATAGCCCTAACCTATCACAAAAGCTATCCCTAATCCAAGCCCTACCTTAGCTATAACCCTAAAGCTAACCCTAACAATAACCCTAGCCCTAACTATAACCCTAAGCCTAACCCTAGACCTAATCCTAACCATAATCCTAGCCCTCACCCTAGCTCTAACTCTATTCATTACCCTATGATAACGATAAAAATTATGCTAAACCTAGGTGGGACCCTAATCCTAGCACTAAACTTAACCCTATCCATTAACCTACACACAACCTGAAGCCTAAACCTAACTGTGTCATTACCCGATCCCTAAACATAAGACTAATTTGAGCCCTAAACCTAAACCTTACTCTAACACTAACCCTAACCTTGAACCTGACTCTACTAATACCCATAGCTCTAAACCTGACCCTAGCAAGAAACCTAAACTTTACAATAGACCTAGCCATAAAACTAACCCTAAAACTATCCCTAACCGTACCCTAGACCTGGCATTAGCCCTTGCTCTAATCCTAGACCTAACCCTAATACAAAACTTAGCCAACATCCTAGCCATGAACCTCGCCTTAATCATAACCCTAACTCTAACGTTAACCCTAACCTTAACCCTAAATCTCACCCTAGTCCTAAAATTAGCTATATTCCCTTCCCTTACCCTAAACCTAACCCTAGGCCTAAACCTAACACTAACCCAAGCCCTGACCTTAGGCCTAAACCTAACACTAATGCTAGCTGTAATCCAAGTCCTAATTTAGCCCTGTCCCTAACCCTAGCCCTAAGACTAACTCTAACTCTCACACTAGCTCTATAACTAGTTCTAAATCTATCCCTTACCATCACCATACACCAAGCCCTAAAGATAGCCCTACCCTAGCCCTATACTTAGCCCTATCTCAAAACCTAGATCTCAAGCTAACTCTAAATTTAACCCTAACCCTAAGACTAAATCTAGCCATAACTCTACTCCTATCCCTAACCCTGAATCTAAGCCTAAATCTCACACTTACACTAGCCCTAACCCTAAGACTAATCTTAAAACTAGCCCTAACCCTACCCCTAGCTCTAAAACAAAACCGAGTCATAGCTCTAACCTTAACCCTTAACCTAAACCAAACACTAACTGTACACCTATCCCTATCCCTATCCCTAATTATAGTCTAACCCTACCCTGAAAACTAACCCTGACTCTGACTCTGACCCTAACACTTACCCTGGCTCTAAACAACATCATCACCGTAAACCTAACCTTAACACTAGACCTAGACCTAACTCTAACCCTATAACTAGCTGTAATCATAAACCTAATTCATACATTAGCAGTAGCCTTAACCCTAGCCCTAACCTAACCAAAACATAGCCTTATTCCGAGTCCTAATCCTAGCTTTAACCCTAAACTTAAACCTAACCCTAACCCAAACACTAGCCCTAATCCTATACATAAACCTAGCCCTAACCTTAGGGCTAACCCTATCCATTATCCTAATGATAATGCTAACCCTTATGATAACCCTAGGCCTAATCCTAACCCTATAAATTACACAAAACCAAACCTAACCCCTAAATCTAATCCTGTCATTACCCTTACCCTAAATCTTACACTAATTTGAGCCCTGCACCTAAACACTAACTTAACCCAAATCCTAATCCTGACCCTGATTCCACCCAAGATCTAAACTGGACCCTAACCAAAAACCTAACCATTACACTGTACCAAGCCATAAACCTAACACTAAATTTATCCCTAACTGCAACCCTAGACCTGACATTAGCCATAGCCCTAATACTATCCCTAACCCTAAAACAAATCCTAGTCCTCATCGTAGAGCTAAACATAGCCTTAATCTTAACCCTAACCCTAGTTCTAAACCTAATACTAACCCACGCCCTGCCCTAAACCGGTTTAGGCTTAGTGTTAGTTTAGAGTTGGTGTCAGTGTTAGGTTAAGTTTAGGGTTATGTTTAGGTTAGGGTTTGTGTTATGGTTAGGATTAGTGTTGGGGTTAGTGTTAGTGTTAGGGTTAAACTTAGTGTTAGGATTAGGTATAGGATTAATGTTAGGTTAAGGTTAGGAATTAGGTTTAGGATTATGTTTAGAATTTGTGTTAGGATAAATTTAGTGTTAGGGTTTGTGTTAGGGTTAGAATTAGGGTTAGTTGCACGGTTAGCGTTAGGGATTTTGTGAGGGTTACTGTTATTATTATGTTTAGAATTGTGATTAAGGTTTGGAATAGGGTTAGGGTTAGGGTTAGTGTTAGGGTGGGTTTTGGTTAGGGTTAGGGTTAAGATTAGTGGTAGGGTTAGGGTTAGGGTTAGGTTTATGGTTAGTATTAGAGTTAGAGTTAGATTTAGGGTTATGGTTTGGTTAGGGTTAGGGTTAGATTTAGGGTTCGTGTTAGGTTTAGGCTTAGGGTTAGGGTTAGGTTTAGGGTTTTGGTTAGCGTTAGGATTAGTGTTAGGGTTAGGGTTAGTTTTTGTGTTAGCATTACCATTTGGGTTAGGGTTATAGTCAGATTTAGTGTGAGTGTTAGTGTTAGAGTTAGGGTTATTGTTAGGTTTAGGTTTAGGGTTAGTGTGAGGGTTAGGTTTAGGTTTAGTGTTAGGTTTATTTTTTAGGCTTAGGTTTAGGGTAATTTTAGGGTTTGGATTATGGTTAGGTTTACACTTAGGTTTCAATTTAGAGTTAGGTTTACTGTTAGGTTTAGGGTTAAGGTTGGTGTTAGGGTTTCTGTTAGGATTAGGGTTAGGGTTAGGTTGTGGTTTGGTGTTCAGGTTAGGATTAGGGTTAGGGTGATGGTTAGGCTAGTGGTATGGTTAGTTTTAGGGTTCGTGATAAAGATACAGGTAGAGTTAGTGTTAGGGTTAGTGTTAGGTCAGGATTACCATTAGGGTTAGGTAAGCATTAGTGTTAGGGTTAGGTAAGGGTGAGGGTTAGGGTTTGGGTTATGGTTTGTGTTACAGTTTTGGTTAGGGTTAAGGTTATTGTTAGGGTTAGGGTTAGGTTTGTGTTAGGGTTACAGTTAAAATTATGGTTATGGTTACACTAACAGTAAGTGTTAACGTTCGGGTTAGGTTTAGGGTTAGCTTTAGGTTAGGATAAGATTGTGGGTTGGGTTCTGATTAGGTTTATGGTTAGGGATCATGTTAAGGTTAAGGTTAGTTTGAGTGCTAGGTTTAGATTTAGGTTTAGGGTTAGGTTAGTCTTAGTGTTAGTGTTAGGTTTAGGTTTAGCATTAGTATTTGGTTTAGGGTTATACATATGTTTAGGGTTAGTGTTAGGATTAGGGTTAGGGTTAGTGTTTGGTTTAGGTTTAGGGTTAGGGTGAGGGTTAGAGTTAAGGTGAGGGTTAGGGTTAGGGTGAGGGTTAGAGTTAAGGTGAGGGTTAGGGTTAGGGTGAGGTTTAGGGTTAGAGATAGGGTTAGCATTAGGGTTAGGGTTGGTGTTATAGTTAGGTGTAGGTTTAGCATTAGAATTCGTTTTACACTTAGAGTTAGGTTTAGTGTTACTGTTAGGTTTAGTGTTAAGGTTAGGGTTAATTTTATGTTTATTGTTGGGGTTAGGGTTAGGGTTAGTGTTATGGATAGTTTTAGGGTTAGGGTTAAGTTTCATGTTAGGGTTAAGTTTGGGTTATTGTTAGGGTTAGGACAATGGTTAGTGTTAGTGATAAGGTTAGGGTTAGTTTTAGGGTTACGGTTAGGTTTAGGGTTAGGGTAATGTTAGTGTTGGTGTTAAGGTTAGGTTTAAAATTAGTGATAAGTTTAGGTTTAGGGTTGGGGTTAGTGTTAGGTTAGGGTTAGGGTAGGTTAAGTTTCAGGTTATGGTTAGGGTTGGGGTTTGTGTTACAGTTAGGATTAGAGTTAAGGTTATTTTTAGTGTTAAGTTTAAAGTTAGTGTTAGGGTTACGTTTAGGGTTAGGTTAAGGTTTAGGTTTAGGTTTAGGGTTATGTTTAGAATTAATGTTAGTGTAAAAATAGTTTTAGGGTTAGTGTTAGGATTAGGGTTAGGGTTGGTGTTAGGGTTAGGGTTAGGGTTAGGTTTTGTGTTAGGGTTACTGATCGCTTTACACATAGGTTTACTGTTACAGTTAGGATTAGAATTTTGGTTCGGGACAGGTTTAGGGTAGGTTAGGTTTAGGGTTATTGTTAAAGTTATTGTATCATTAGGGTTACGGTTATGGTTAAGTTTAGTGTTCGGGTTAGGGTTACAGTCAGGGGGTTCGGGTTAGTGTTAGGGTTAGGGTTCGTGTTAGGTTTAAGCTTAGGGTTAGTGTTAGGTTTAGGTTTAGGGTTTCAGTTAGGGTTATGGTAAGGGTTAGCATTAGTGTTCGGTTTAAGTCTTTATTGAGGTTAATGGTTAGAGTTAGTGTTAGCTATATGGAGAGGGTTATGGTGAGGGTTAGGGTTAGGCTGAGTGTTAGGGTTAGAATTAGGGTTATGGTTAGGTTAGGATTAAAGTTAGGGTTAGGGTTATGGTTAGAATTAGGGTTAGACTTATCGTTAGGGTTTCTGTTAGGATTAGTGATAGGGTTAGGTTAGTGTTAGGGTTGGGGTTATGGTTTGGGTGAGCGATCGACTTAGTGGTATGGTTAGGTTTAGGGTTTATATTAGGGTTACAGTTTGGGATAGTGTTAGGGTTAGTTTAGTGTTAGGATTTGGTTTTGATTAGGAAAGCATTAGTGTTAGTGTTAGGTAAAAGTTAGGGTTATGTTTTGGGTTAGAGTTGTTGTTAGGTAAAGGATTAGGGTTAGGGATTGTGTTAGGGCTAAGGTTAGTGTTAGGTTTTGTGTTAGGGTTATGGTTAGTTTTATGGTTAGGGTTACAGTAAAGGTTAGTGTTAGGGTTTGGTTTAGTTTTAGGGATAGTATTATGTTAGGGTTAGAGTTTGGCTTAGAGTTTGGGTTAGGGTTAGGTTAGGGTTTGTGTTAGGGTTAGGGTTCATGTTAGGTTTAAGTTTAGTGTTAAGTATTGGTAAAGGGTTAGGGTTAGGGTTAGTGTTAGTGTTAGGGTTAAGATTAGGGTTACATTTAGTTTTTGGGGTAGTGTAACATTTAAGTTTAGGTTTAGTGTTAGTGTTAGGGTTAGGGTTAGTGTTAGGTTTATGGTTGGGGGTAAGGTTGAGGGTTATTTTTAAGTTTATATTTAGGGTTATGGTTTGTGTTATTGTTAGAGTTAGTGTTAGGTTTAGGGTTAGGTTTGTGTTAGAGTTACAGTTAAAGATATGTTTAGGGTTATGGTTTGTGTTGAGTTTCGAGTTAGGATTAGGTTAGGATAAGGGTTAAGTTTAGGTTAGGATTAGGTTTATGGATAGGGTTTTTTATTGTTAAAGTTAGGGTTAGTGTTAGGTTTATATTTAGGGTTAGGGTTAAGTTAGGTTTTGTTAGGGTTAGTGTTAGGTTTAGCATTACTATTTTCATTAGTGTTTTATAAGTTTAGTGTTAGTGTTAGGTTATATCACTTTAGGATTAGGGTAAGGGTAGTGTTTTATTTAGGGTTAGGATTAGGGTGAGAATTAGGTATAGAGTTATTGTTAGTGTTAGGGTTAGGGATAGCTTTATGGTTAGGTTTAGGGTTAGTGTTAGCGTTAGGTTATAGTTAGGTTTAAATTTAGGATTAGAATTTGTGATAGACTTAGTGTTAGGGTTAGTTTGAGTTTTAGTGTTAAGGTTATGGTTAATGATATGGTTAGTGTTGGGTTTAGGGTTTGGTTTAGTATTAGGGTTATTTTAGGGTTAGATTTAAGGTTCGTGTTAGGGTTAAGTTTAGGGTTAGTGTTAGGGTTACGTTAAGATTAGGGTTCGTTACAGGGTTAGAATAAGGGTGAAGCTTAGTGTTATGATTAGGACTAGGGTTAGGGTTAGGATAGGGTTTTTGTAAGGGTTAGGGTTAGGGTTAGGATTAGTCATAAGTTTAGTTTAAGGGTTACTATTAGTGGTAGGTTAAGGTTAAGGTTAAGGTTAGGTTAAGGTTCGGCTTATGGTTAGGGTTGGGGGTTTGTGTTCCAGTTAGGATTAGTGTTAGGGTTAGATTTAGGGTTAGGGTTAAAGTTAATGTTAGGGTTAGGATTAGGGTTAGATTAAGGTTTAAGTTTTGGTTTAGGGTTATGTTTCAAATTAGTGTTAGTGTAAAGTTAGGGTTAGGGTTAGGGTTAGTGTTAGGTTTAGGGTTAGGTCTAGGGTTAAGCTTTGTGTTAGAGTTAGGGTTAGGGTTAGGGTAAGTGTGAGGGTTAGGGTTAAAAATAAAGTTAGATTTTGTGTTATGGTTCGTGTTACGGTTAAGTTTAGGGTAAGGGTTAGGTTTAGGATTAGTGTTAGTCTTTGATATAGGGTTACTGTTAGTGTTTGTGTTAGGGTTAGGTTTAGCGTTAGGTAAAGGTGATTGTTAGTGATAGATTAGGGTCAGGATTATGCTTGGGTTAGGGTTTTTGTTAGGGTTAGAGTTAGAGTTAATGTTAGAGTTAGGGTTACGATTAGTGTTAGTGTTAAGGATAGGATTAGGTTTAGGTTTAGTGTTATGATTAGGGCTAGGGTTAGGGTTTGGTTTTGGGTCAGGCTTAGTGGAATGGTTAGGGATAGGTTTAGGTTTAATGTTATGTTTATGGTTAGGGTTAGGTTTAGTGTTCGGATTAGGGTAAGGTTTAGGTTTAAGGTAAGGGTTAGCTTTAGTTTTAGTGTTAGGATTAGTGTTAGTGTTAGTATTTGTGATAGGGTTAGTGTTAAGGTTAGGGTTAGGTTTAGTGTTAGGGTTTGGGTTAGGGTTAGTCTTATGTTTAGTGTTAGGGTAGGGTTAGGGTTAAAATTAGGCTTAGGTTTATGATTTGTCTTAGGGTTAGGTTTAGGTTTAGTGTAATGTCTAGGGTTAGGTTAATATTAGAATTAGTGTTAGTGCTATGATTAGGGTAAGGATTAGGTTTAGGGATCGTGTTAGTTTTAGGAATAGGCATGGGTTTGTGTTAGAGTTAGGGTTAGGTTTAAGGTTATTTTTAGGGTTAGGGTTATGGTTGAGTTTAGTGTTAGGGTATGGGTTAGGGTTAGGGTTAGGCTTAGGGTTAGGTTAGTTAGGTTTAGGTTTAGAATTTGAGTTAAGAATAAGGTTAGGGATAGTGTTAGCATTAGGGTTATGGTTAGGATTACGTTAGGTTTAGGTTTAATGTTAGTGTAAAATTTTGCATTAGATTTAGGGTTAGGATTATTGTTATGGTTAGAGTTAGTGTTCCTGTTAGTTTTAGAATTAGGGTTAGTGTTAAGTATAGGGTTAGATTTAGGGTTAAACTAAGGGTAAGGATTAGCATTAGGGTTAATGTTAGGTTTAGAATTAGGGGTTATGTTAAGTTTAGGGTTAGGTTGAGTGTTAAGTTTAAGGTTAAGTTTAGGGTGAGGGTTAGAATTAGGCTCATGTTTAGTGTTAGTGTTTGTTTTAGGGTTAGGGATAGTGTTAATTATAGTCTTAAGGTTAGAGATAGATTTAAATTTAGTGTTACAGTTACAGTTAGGTTTAGGGTAGTCTATGGATAGGGTTAGGGTTAGGGTTAAAATTAGTGATAGTGTTAGGTTTAAGGTTAAGTTTAGTATTAAGGTAAGTGTTAGGGTTAGGGTTAGTGTTAGGGTTAGAATTAGGTTTTGAGTTAGGATTAGGATTAATGTTAGGGTTAGGTTTAGGGTTAGAGTTAGGATTACGTTAGGTTTAAGATTAAAGTTAGTGTTAAATTTTGTGTTAGGGTTATTGTTAGGGTTATTGTTAGGATTAGGTTTAGGGTGAGGGTTAGTGCCAGAATTAGGGTTAGAATTAGAGTTAGAGTTAGTTTTAGGGTTAGGGTTAACTTTAGGGTTACTCTTAGGGTTAAGTTAAGATTGGGATTAGGGTTAGGTTTAGTGTTATTATTCAAATTAGGCTTTGTGTTAGGTTTCATGTTAGTGTGAGTGTTAGTTTTAGGGTTGGGTTAGGTTTGTGTTAGGGTTAGAGTTAGGGTTAATTATAGTGTTAGGGTCCAGATTAAGTTAGAGTTATTGCTAGGGTTAACGTTAGGTTTAGATTTAGTTTAGTGTTAGGATTAGGGTTAGTGTTATAGTTAGGGTTATGGTTAGGTTTATGGTTCGTTTTAATGTTAGGGTTATGATTAGTGTTAATTTTATGGTAAGAGTTAGGGTTAGGGTACATGTTACGTTCAGTGTTAGTGTTAGGTTTAGGGTTAGGTTTAGGGTTAGGGTTAGGGTTAGTGTTAGTGTTAGGGTTAGGGTTAGTTAGGGTTAGGAGTAGGGTTTGTGTAAGAATTAGGGTTAGTGTTAGGGTTACAAATAAAAAATAGGGTTATATTTAGGGTTAGAATTAGGGTTAGGTTTATTGTTAGGATTATGATTAGTTCTAGAGTTACAGTTAATGTTAGTGTTAGGGTTTAGGATAGAGTTAGGTTTAGTGTTAGCATTAGGGTTATGGATAGGGTTAGGGTTATTGTTAGGTTTGGAATTATATTTAGGGTTAGATTTAGTGATAGGATTAGGTTTGGGATTAGTTTTATTGTTAGGGTTAGGGTTATGGGTAGGGTTAGTGTTACGGTTGTTTTTAGTTTTAGGATTAGGATTAGTGTTAGGTTCAATGTTAGGGTTAGGTTTAGACTTAGGGTTCATCTTAGAGTTAGGGTTATGGTTTGCATTAGGATTAGTGTTAGGGTTAGGGATAGGGTTAGGTTTAGGTTTGGGTTAGGGTTAGGTTTAGTGTTAGTGTTAGGGTTAGTTTTAAGGTTAATGTTAGGGATAAGTTTATTGTTAATGTTAGGGTTAAGTTTAGGGTTAGGTTTAATGTTAGGTTTAGAATTAGTGTTCGTGTTAGGGTTAGGGTTACGGTGAGTTTTAGAGTTAGGCTTAGGTTTGGGTTAAAAGATAGGGTTAGGTTTAAGTTTAGTGTTAGTGTTTGTGTTAGGGTTAGGGTCAGAGTTTATTGTACTGTTAGGGTTAGAGATAGGTTTAGAGTCAGGTTTAGGGTTAGGGTAAGGTTTAGGGTTAGTATTATGATTAGTTTTAGGGTTAAGATTAGTGTTAGGGTTAAGATTAGTGTTAGGTTATAGGTTAAGATTAGTGATAGGATTAGGTTTAGGGTTAAGTTTAGGGTTAGGGTTAGATTTAGTTTTAGGTTTAGGTTTAGGGTGTGTGTTAGGATTAGGGTTAGGGTTATTTTTAGGGTTAGGGTTACAGTTAGGATTAGGATAGGGTTAGAGTTAATATTAGTGTTAAGTTTTGAGTTAGGGTTAGTATTAGGGTTATTGTTAGGATTAGGATTACGGTTAGCTTTAAGTTTAGGGTTAGTGTTAGAGTTAGGGTTAGGGTTAGTTTTAGGGTTAGGGTTAATGTTAGAATTAAAGATTTTGTTAGGGTTTGGGTTAGGGTGAGTGCTATAGTTTGGTTTAGGGTTAGGGTTTGGGATTGTGTTAGGGTTAGGGTTATGGTTAATTATAATGTTAGGGTTAGGGATAGGTTTATAGTTAGTGTTAGGGTTAGAGTTATGGTTACATTTAGGTTTAGGTTTATGTTTAGTGTTAGTGTTATGGTTTAGAATTAGTGTTAGGGTTAGAGTTAGGCTTATGGTTTAGGGTTAGTGTTATGGTAAGGGTTAGGTTTAGGGTTAGTGTTAGGTTTATTATTAGTTTAGTGTTAGGGTTAGGTTTAGGATTAGGGTTAGGTTTAGGATTAGGGTTTGGGTAAGTGTTAGGGTTAAGTTTACAATAATGGTTAGGGTTAGGTTTAAGGTTATTTTGGGGGTTAATGTTAAGTTTTGTGTTACAGTTAGTTTTAGGGTTAGGCTTTGGTTTAAGATTAGTTCTAGTGTTAGGGTTATAAATAGTACTAAAAATAGTGTTATGTTTAGGAATAGGTTCAGATTTATTGTTAGGGTTAGGGTTAGGGGTACTATTAGGTTAAGTTTTAAGGTTAGGTTTAGGGATAGTGTTAGGGTTATGGTTGGTTTACAGTTAGTGTTAGTTTTAGGGTTAAGTGTTGGTTTTTTTGTTAGTGTTAGGTTTAGGTTTAAGGTAAGTGTTAGGGTTACTGTTATTGTGATGTTTATGGTTAGGGTTATTGATAGGGTTAGGGTTAGTGTTAGGGTTAGGGTTCATATTAGGATTAGGTTTATAGTTCGGATTAGGGTTATATTTAGCGTTAGATCTATGGTTAGTGCTAGTGTTATTGTTATTGTTAGGGTTAGGGTTAGTTTTAGGGTTAAGGTTAGGTGTAGAGTTATGTTAAGGTTCAGGTTTAGGATAGTGTTAGGGTTTAGTGTTAGATTTATGGTTAATAGGGTTAGAGTTATGTTTAAGGTTAGGTTTGGGATTAGGGTTAATGTTTGTGATTGGTTTAGGGTTAGGTTAGGGTACTGGATATTGTTAGAATTAGGGATAGATTTAGTGTTAATGTTATGTGTATGGTGAAAGTGTTATGGTTAGAGTTAGGGTTCAGTTTAGGTTTAGTGTTAAAATTAGTTTTAGGGTTAGGGTTAGTGTTAGTGTAAGGATTAGAGTTAGGGTTACTGTTAAGTTTATTTTTAGGTTTAGGGTTAGGGTTAGTGTTACTGTTAGGTTAGAGTTAGAATTAGTGTTAGTGTTAGGGTTAGGGTTAGGTTTAGTATTAGGTTTATTGTTAGTGATAGGGTTAGGGTTGGCGCTAGGTTTAGTGTTAGGGATATGGTTAGGTTTAGTGTTAGTATTAGTGTTAAGGACAGGGTTAAGTTTAGTGTTAGGATTAGTGTTAGTGTTAGGCATAGGGTTAGGGTTCATGTTAGGGTTAGGTTTAAGGTTATGGTTGGGCTTAGGATTAGGATTAGGGTAAGGTTAAGTGTTTGGGTTATGGTTATGGATAGAGTTAGTGTTAGGGTCAGGGTTAGACATAGTGTTAGGGTTAAGGTTAGGTTTAGGTTTAGGGTTAGGGTTAGTATTAGGGTTAGTGTTGCGTTTTCTGTTAGGATGAGGATTAAGGTTAGGTTTAGGATTATGTTTACAGTTAGGATTCAGGTTAGACATAGGGTTAGGGTAAGGTTTGAGTTAAGGTTAGACTTAAGGTTTCTGTTAGGGTTAGATTTAGGGTTAGGGTTTGGGTAGGATTAGGGTTAGGGTTGTCATTTAATTTAGGGTTAAGGTTACTTTTAGGGATACTTTTAGGTTTAGGTTTAGGGTAAGTTTTGGTTTAGGGTTAAGGTTAGGTTGCGGTTAGGGTTTTGGTTAGCATGAGGGTTTGTGATAGGGTTAGGGTTAGGGTTAATGTTAGTGTTAGATTTAGGGTTAGGTTTAGTGTTAGGGAAACATTTAGGGTTAGGGTTACATTTTTTTGTTGTTCATATTAGGGTTAGGATTAGGTTTTTTGTTAGGATTAAGAATATGGTTAGGGTTACAGTTAGGATTAGGGTTAGAGTTAGTATTATGGTTAGTGTTAGGGTTTTTGTTTGTGTTAGGGTTATGGTTAGTTTTAAGTTTGGTTTTATTGTTATAGTTAGGGTTAAGTTTTATGGTATGGTTATGATTAAGTTTAGGATTACCATTTAATTTAGGGTTAGGTTTAGTTTTAGGGTTTACATTAAGGTTAGGCTTAGTGTTAGATTTAAGTTTATGGTTAGGTTAGTGTTAGGGTTGGGTTGGGGTTAGGGTTAGTGTTAGGATTAGCATTATAGTTAGGTTTAGGTTTAGTATTATTGTTACCGTTAGGTTCAGGTTAGTGTTAGGGTTAGTGTTACAATTAGGGTTATGGTTAGGGTTATTTTTAGAGTTAGGGTTATGTTTAGGTTTATATTTAGTGTTAGTGTTTGGTTTAGGATTAGGGTTAGGGTTTGTTATAGGGTTAAGGTTAAATTTATGTTTATGTTTAGGGTTAGGGTTATTTTTTATGTTACATAAAGGGTTAGGGTTAGGTTTCACTTTAGTGTTAGTGTTAGTTTTAAGGTTATGGTTAGGGTTAGTTTTAGGTTTGGGTTAGGGTTAGGGCTAATATTAGGGTTGGGTCATGGTTAGAATTAGTGTTAGAGTAAGCACTGGGATTAGATTTAGGGTTAGTGATAGGGTTATTGTTAGGGTTAGGTTTCGTGTTAGGGGTATGCTTTGGGTTAAGGTTAGGATTTGTGTTATTGTTAGGGTTACTGTTACTGTTAATATTTAGGGTTAGTGTTAGTATTTGTGTTAGGGATAGCGTTAGGGATAATCTTATATTTGTTTTAGGGTTAGAATTAGAGTTAATGTTAGGGTTACAGTTAGGTTATGGGGTCAGGGTTAGGGTTGGTTTAGTGATAGGGTTAGTGTTAGTGTTAGGGTTATTATTAGGGTTAAGGTTAGGGTTAGAATTAGGTTTAGTTTTAGCTTATGGTTACAGGAAGGATTAGTGTTAGGGTTAGGGTTAATGTTCGTGCTAGTGTTTGCATTAGGGTTAGGTTTAGGGTTAGATTTAGGGTTAGGATTTGGGTTGGAATAGGGTTGGAGTTAGGGTTAGAGTTAGGGTTACCAATAGTATTATGTTTAGAAATAGGTTTAGGGTTAGTGTTAGGGTTATGTTAGGGTTAGGGTTAATGTTATGGTTAAATTTAGTTTTAGGGGTATAGTTAGTGTTAGGGTTAGCATTAGAGCTAGCTTTAGGTTTAGTGTTTGGGGGAGTGTTAGGTTAGGTTTAGGGTTATGTTTAGTGTTAGAGTTTGGGTTAGGGTTTGTGTTAGGGTTAGGTTTAGCGTTAGTGTTAGGATTAATGTTAGTGTTAGGATTTGCATTAGGGTTATTGTTAGTGTTAGTGTTAGAGTTAGGGTGAATGTTAGGGTTTCTGTTAGGTTTTAAGTTACGGTAAGTGTTAATGTTAGGTTAGAGTTAGGGTTATGGTTAGTGTTAGGTTTAGGTTTAAGTTTGGTCTTAGTATTAGAGTTAGGGTTAGTGTTAAAATTAGGGTTAGGGCTAAATTTAGGGTTAGGGTTACGGGTAGTGTTAGCTTTAAGAAAAGGTTTAGGATTAGTGTTAAGGTTAGGGTTAGGTTTAGGTTAGTGTTACGGTTAGGGTTAGGGTTAGGGTGAGTGTTAGGGTTAGCATAAGGGTTAGTGGTAGGGTAAGGGATAGAGTTAGTGTTAGGGTTAGGGTTGTTAGGGTTAGGGTTAGGGTTAGGGTTTGGGTTAGTGTTAGGGTTAGAGTTTGGGTTAGGGTTAGGGATATGGATTGGTTTAGGGTTAGGTTTATGGTTAATTTTAGGTCTAGGGCTATGGTTAGTATTATCATTAGAGTTAGGTTTAAGGTTAGTGTTTAAGTTTTCTTTAGAGTTAGTGTTAGGGTTAGTGTTAGGGTTAGGTTTAGGTTGAGGGTTAGGATTAGAGATAAGTTTAGGGTTTGTGTTAGGGTTAGGGTTAGGGATAGGTTTAGCATGAGTGTTATGGTTAGGGTTAGGGTTATGCTTAGTGTTAGTGTTTGGGTCAGGGTTAGGTTTACTGTGAAGTATAATGTTAGTGTTAGTGATAGGTTTAGAGGGAGTGGTAGGGTTACTGTTAGGATTAGTTTTATGGTTAGGGTTAGAATTAAGTTTAAGATTAGTGTTAATTTTAGGGTTAGGGTTTTAGTTAGTTTTAGGCTAAGAATTAGGGTTACGGTTAGGGTTAGAGGTAGTTTTAGGGTTAGGGTTAAGTTTAGGGTTAATTTTAGAGTTAGGGTTAGAGTTAGTGTTAGTGTTAGTATTAGGTTGAGTTTTAGGCTTTGAGTTCGGGTTTGTGTTACTTTTCAGGTTATGGTTATGGTTAGAATTAGTGATAGGATTAGAGTTGGGGTTAGGTTCAGTGTTAGGTTTATTGTGAGGTTAGTGTTAGGGTTATTCTTAGAGTTAGGGTTAGGGTGAGGGTTACTATTAGAGTTAGTGTTAGAGTTAGGGTTAGGCTTAGGGTTAGAATTCGTGTTAGGTTTAAGGTTAAGGGTGGGGTTAGGGTTAGTATTAGGGTTAGGGTTAAAATTAGGTTTGGTGTTACAGTTAGGGTTAGTTTTAGTGTTTGTGTTTGTGTTAGGATTGGTGTTAGGGTTATTTTTACGATTATATTAGGGTTGAGTTATGGTCTGTGTTAGGGTTAGGGTTTGTGTTAGGGTTACAGTTAGGGTTATGGTTACGTTTAAATTTCAGGTTAAGGATAGGGTTAGTGTTATATTTAGGTTTAGGTTTAAGAGTATGCTTAGTGTTAGGTTTAGCAATAGGGTTAGTTTTAGGTTTAGCGTTATGGTTAGCTTTAGGCTTAGGGTTATGTTTAGTTTTATGTTTAGTGTTAAGGTAAGGGTTAGAGTTAGTGTTAGTTTTATGATTAGGTTTAGGTTTGGTGTTAGCATTAGTTTTATTGTTAGGTTTAGATTTAGTTTTATTTTTCGGGTTGGGGTAAGTTTTAGAGTTAGGTAAGGTTTAGGGTTAGGTTTACTGTTAGGTTTAGGGTTATGGTTAGGGTTAGTGTTAGGGATAGGCTTTGGGTTAAAGTTAGGGTTAGGGTTAGGGTTCGTGTTAGGGTTAGAGTTAAGGTTTGCTTTAGATTTAAGTTTAGGGTTAGGTTTAGTGTTAGGATTAGTGTTAGAGTTAGGGTTTGCATTCGGGTTAGTGTTAGTGTTAGGGTTAGTTTTAGGGTTACTTTTAGTTTTAGGGTTAGTGTTAGGGTTAGGATTAGTCTTATTGATTGGGTTTGGGTTAGGATTAGGTTTACATTTAAGGTTAGTGATAGGGTTAGGGATCCGGTTCATCTTAGGGTTAGGGTTAGGGATATTCTTAGTGTTAGAGTTAGTGTTAGTGTTAGGGATAGTTTTAGGGTTAGGGTTACTGTTATGGTTATGTTTAGGGTTAGGGTTAGGCTTAGGGTTACTGTTAGGTTCAGGAAAGGATTTACAGTGTTACTGTTAGGGTTAGGTTTAGGTTTAGTGTAACAAATAGGGATAGGGTTACACTTAGGATTAGTGTTAGGGTTAGGGTTACAGTTAGGGTTAATGTTATGGTAAGGGTTAGGATTTGCTTTATGTTAAGTTTTAGGGTTAGTATAAGAGTTAGTTTTAGTGTTAGGGTTCGATTTAGAGTTAGGATTAGGGTTAGGATTCGTGTTAGGTTAAGGTTTAGGATTAGGGTTAGGGTAAGTGTTTGGGTTAGTTTAACAGTTACTTTTAGGGTTAGGGTTAGGGTTAGTTTTATGGCAAGTGTTAGGGTTGGGGTTAGGGTTAGGGGTTGTGTTAGGTTTAGTTTTAGGTTTAGGATTAGGGTTATGGATAAGATTAGGGTTTGAATTAGGGTTAGGTTAGGGTTATGGTAAGTGTTAGGGTTAAGATTAGGGTTACTTTTAGGGTTAGGTTTAGATTTAGGGTTAGGGTTAGGGTTAGTGTTAGGGTTAGTGTTACATTTATGTTTAGGGACAGTGATAGGCTTAGGTTTGGAGTTTGATTTAGGGTTAGGGATAGGGTTAGCATTAGTTTTTGGTTTAGGGTTAGGTTTAGGGTTATGTTTAGGGTTAGTTAACGGTTAGAATTACGATTAGGTTAAGTTTAGAATTATGGTTTTGTTAGGGTTTGTCTTTGGTTTATGGTGAGTGTTATGGTTAGGGTTATGGTATGCTTAGGGTTAGTTTTAGTGTTATGTTCAGGTTACGTTTTGTGTTAGGGTTAATTTTAGGTTAGGTTTGGGAATTACCTAACTCTAACCCTTACCCTAACAGTAACCCTAACAGTAATCCTAACCCTAACACAAACACTAACCTTAACTCAAAACCTAAATCTATCACTGACCCTAAATGTAAATGTAACTCTAAACCTAACCCTAACCCTAACCCTAAAATTAACAATAACCATAACACAAACCATAACACTAGTGCTAAACTTAAACCTAAACCTAACACTTACTCTAACCCTAAACCTAAACTTAACCCTAATATTATCTATAACCCTAACCCTAGCCCTAAATGTAACCCTAAAACAAACCCTAACCCTAAAACTGAACCTCTTAAACCTAACCCTTAACTACAATAACCCTAACACTTACTCTAACACTAGGCCTAAACCTAACCCTATACCTAACACTAAACCTAACCCTAAACCTTACCCTAACCCAAATATTAAAGAAACCCTAACCCTAACAATAACACTAACACCAAACCTAAACCTAATCAGAAATATAACCCTAAAAATAACCCTAAGAATAACATTAACCCTTAAACTAAACCTAACACTAACCCTAATGCTAACCATAACTGTAAGGCTAAACCTAACCCTAATGCTAAACCTAACATTAACCCTATTTTTAGCCATAACCCTAAACATAAAAATAACCCTAACCCTACCCCTAATCCTAAACATAACAATAATCCTAACCCTAACCCTAACATAACCCCTAACCCTAACACTAACCCTAACATAAACCTAACCCTAAACCTAACCCTAACCCTAACACTAACCCTAACACTAACCTGAAAACAAACACTAACACTAACCATAACCATAACAATAATCCTACCCGTAAACCTAACCTAACACTAAACCTAACCTTAACACTAACACAAAACCTAACAATAACCCTAACCTTAAGCCAAACCAAATTCTAATTGCAACCCTAACCCTAACTCTAACCCTAAAACTAAGACAAAACCTAAACCTTCCCCTAACCATAAACCTAACACAAACACTAACCCTAAACATAAAAATAATCCTAACTCTAACCCTAACCCTAAAATTAACCCTAACTCTAACAATAACACTAACCCTAACACTAAACATCACCCTAACAGTAACCCTAAAACTAACCCTAAATCTAACCCTAATACTAACCCTAATTCTAACCTTAACCCTAACCCCAAACCTAAATCTAATCCTACGTGTAACCCCAACTCTAACCCTAATCACAACCCTGACACAAACCCTAACAAAAACCATACCACTAATACAAACTCTAACCTGAACCAAATCCTAAAACTAATATTAACACAAACACAAACCCTAACCCTAAAACTAACCCTAACTCTAATCCTAAACATAATTTTAACGGTAAACCTACACCTAACCTAACCCTAAATTTAGCACAAAATCTAACCCTAACCCTAACCCTAACAAAAAACCTAAACCTAACAAGAAACCTAACCCTAACAAGTAACCTAATACAAACCCTAACCCTAACACTAATCGTATTTCTAAAATTAACACTAAAACCAACTGTATCCCTAAAATTAACACTAACCCTAACCGTAAACCTCACATTTACACTAATCCTAATCCTGAATCTTACCCTAACCCCAACCCTAACCCTAACCCCAACCCTATATCAAAGCCTAACTCTACCCTAATACTAACCCTAACCCTTAACCTAACCCTAACATGAACCCTAAATCTAAACCTAACACTAACCCTAACACTAACCAAAACCCTAAACCTAACATTAACACTAAACCTTACACTGACGCTAACCCTAAACCTAACACTAAATCTAATTCAAAAACAAAACCCTATCACTAATTCTAACCCTAACTCTAACCCTAACCCTAATTCTAAACCTTACCATAAAACTAACACTAAACCTAACCCTAAATCTAAAAC
Source organism: Marmota flaviventris (assembly GCF_047511675.1). NCBI lineage: Eukaryota > Metazoa > Chordata > Mammalia > Rodentia > Sciuridae > Marmota > Marmota flaviventris. Next base: position 126,503 of record NW_027288078.1, on the reverse strand, counting down.
TAATCCTATTCATATCCCTAACACTTACCCTAAACATAACCCTATCAAAAATGCTAACCCTAACCCTAACCTAACTAACCCCAACACTAAACCTAACACTAACCCTAACACTAATCATTAGCCTAACACTAACCATAACACTAACACTAAACCTAAACATAACCCTAATCATAACCATAACACTAACCCTAACCCTAACACTAACACTAACTCTAAACCTATTTCAAACCCTAAACCTATCCTTAACACGCACCCTAACCCTAAACCAAACACTAACAATAAACCTAAACCTAACACTAAAATCAACACTCACTCTAACCCTAACCGAACATGAACCCCAAAACTAAACTTAATGCAAACCCTAACCCTAACCCTAACAAAAACCCTAAACTGATCCCTAAACCTAACACTAACACTAACCCTAACCCTCAACCTAACCCTAAACCTAACACTAACCCTAACCCTTACTCTAAACCTAAACCTGACACTAAATCTAACACTAACTCTAATGCAAAAATTAACACTAACACTAACCCTAACAGTAACGTTAATCCTACCTGTAAACCTAGACTTACACTTACCTTAAACCTAACCATAGCACAAACCATAACCCTAACACTAACACTAATTCTAATCCAAACCCTAACATTAACCCTAACCCTACCTCTAAAACTCACCGTAACACTAACTCAATTGCAAAATTTAGCACTAACCCTAAACCTAACCATAACCCTAAGTATAAACTAACCCTAAAACTAATCCTAACCCTAACACTAACACTAACACTAAACCTAACTTTAAACATAACCCTATTCCAAACTCTAACCTTAACACTAAACCTAACATTAACCATAACCCTAACCCTTACCATAACCCTACCACTAACACTAAACCTCATTCTAATGCTAACCTTAACACTAACTCTAACCATAACCCAAGCCTTACATTAACCCTAATCAAACCAAAACCTAACACTGAACCTAAACTTAACCTTAACCCTAACACTAACCCTAACCCTAAAACTAACCCTAACCCAAACTCTAACACAAACACTAATCCTAGCCCTAATACTAACCCTAAACTTATCTGTAACCAAATCACTACACCTAACCTTAACACTAACCCTAACACTAAACTTAAACCTAATCAAAACCCTAACCCAAAAAATAACACTAACCCTAAAAATAACACTAACCCTAACCCTAAACCTAACACTTATCCTATCCCTAACCTTACCCTAATGTTAACACAAACACTAACACTAAACTTAACTATAATGCTAACCTAACACTAATCCTAACCTTAACCCAACCCTAACACTAACCTTAACCCCTAACCTAAACCTAAATCTAACACTAACCTTAACCCATTACCTAATATTAATCCTAACCTTAATCCTAATCCGAAACCTAACCCTAACCCTACCATAACCCTAACCCTCACCATAATGCTAAACTTAACCCTAACCCTAACGCTAAACCTAACATTAACACTAACCCAAACTATACCACAAACACTAACTGTAACCCTAACACAAACACTAACACTAACCCTAAACCTAATCCTAACAATAACTTTAACCCTAATCCTAAACATATCTCTAACCCTATCCCTTACCCTAGCACAAACTCTAACCCTAACCCTAACCCTAACACTAACACTAACACTTACCCTAACACTAGCACTTACCCTAACACTAATCCTAACACTAACCCAAACCCTAACACAAACTCTAATGCTAACCATTTTTTAACCTTAACCTAACCCTACTCGTAACCTAAACTTTACCCTAACCCTAAACCTAACACTAACTATAAAACAAACCCTAACCCTAAATCTAAAGATAACACTAACAATAACCCTAACCAAAAACCTAACCCTAAATTTAATCCCAAAACAAAACCTAACCCTAACCTTAACCCTAAATATAATGCTAACCTGAAAGCTAATAATAACGTTAAAAGTCACCCTAATCATAACCCTAACACTAACACTAACACTAATCCTAACCCAAACATTAATCCTAATTCTAACCCTAAACCTAGACATAACACTAACCTAATCCTAATTCTAAACCTAGCTCTAACAATTACCCTAACCTTAAACCTAACCCAAAATATAACTCTAACCCTAAATCTAACCATAACCCTAATCCTTAACCTTACAATAACCTTAACCCTAAAGCTGACACTAAATCTAACCCTAACCCTAACAGTAACCCTAACCCTTAACCTAAACCTCACCCTTACATTAAACGTAATCCTAAACCTAAACCTAACCATAACCCTAAACCAAAACCTAATACTAACCATAATCCTGACCCTTAACCTAAACCTAATCCTAACTATAACACGAAACCTAACATTTACTAACCCTAACATAATCATAAACATAATAATAACATCAACACTAACCCTAAGCCGAAACCTAATTCTAATCCTAAAACTAACCCTAATACTACCAAAACCCTAACCCTATCCCTAACCCTAACTTTTACATTAAATCTAAACATAACTCTAAACATGATATTAACCCTAATCTTAAACCTAACTCTATTTCTAAACAGAATTATAACACTAAACCAAACACTAAACCTAAATCTAACTCTAACTGTAACCCTAACCCTAAACCTAAACCTAAATATAACACTACCCTTAACCCTAACACTAACACGCACCCTAAGCCAAACCCTAACCATCACCAAAATTAACCCTAAATCTATCCTTAACATGAAACCTAAAACCAAACCTAAACCCATCCTTAACACTAAACCTAATACTTACCCTAACCCAAACTTAACCCTAATCTTAACACTTACCCTAACCCTAACCCTAACACTAACCCTAACCCTAACACTAACACTAACTCTTATTATAATCCTAAATCTAAACCTAAACCTTATTCTAATGCTGAACCTAACCCTAACACTAACCCTAACACAAACCTAACACTATCCCTAACACAAATACTAACCCTAAATTTAACCACAACCCAAACCTTAATCCTAAAGCTAAACTTAATACTAATTCTAACATAACAAACTGTAACATAAACCATGAAATTAACCGTAACCCTAATCCTAACCAACCCTAAATCTAACCCTAAATTTACACTAAGCCTAACCCTAACACTAACCCTAATCCTAACCTTAATCCAAACACTAACACTAACCCTAACAATAACAAAAATCCTAACACTAATCCTAACACTAACACTAACACTAACCCTAACATGAACTCTAACCAGCCCCCTAAAACTAAACCTTACCCTAATCCTAACCCTAAAATTAACCCTAACCCTAAAACTAACCCTAAACCGAACCCAAACCCTATCTCTAATCTTAAACCTAACACTAATCCTAACCCTATCAATAACCCTAACCATAACTATAACCCTAACCCTAAGTCTAAACCTAATCCTAAACCTAAACCTAACACTAACTATAACACTACCCTAATATGAACCCAAACCTAACCCTAACCCTAACCTTACCCTAACACTAACCCTAACACAAACCCAAAACCTAACCCAAAATCTAACACTAATCTTACTAACCGTAACCCTTAACCTAACACTAACCATAACACTAACCCTAACACTAACCCTAACACTAAAACTAATTCTAAATCTAACACTCAACAAAACACTAATTTTAACCCTAAAACTAACTGTAATGTTAACACTATCTCTAACCCTAACTCTTACACTAACACTAACCCTAAACCTAACATGAGCCATAAACCTAACCCTAACACTAACCTAAAACCTGTTCCTAATCCTAACCATAACCCTAAAACAAATCTTAACCCAAACCATAGTTTTATACTTAACCTAACCCTAACCCTAACCCTAACCCTTATCTAATCCTAACCATAACTTTGACACTAACCAAAACACTAAAATTAAACCATACCTAACCGAAACAATAACCATAATCCTAACCCTATCACTAACCCTAACCGTAAACCTAACACTAAATCTAATTTTAACAGTATCCTTAACCCTAAAACTAACACTAACCCTAACTGTAACCCTAGAACTAACACTAACACTAACCTACTTTTAACACTCACAATAAACCTAACCCTAACCCTAACCCTTACTCTAACCATAATCCAACCATAATTTTAAATCTAATCCTAACACAAATTCTAATCATAACTCTAACCCTAACACAAAACACAACCCTAACCCTAAAACTAAGCCTAATACTATCCCTAAATCTAACCCTAACTTTAACTCTGACACTAATCCTAACCATAACTGGAAACCTAACCCTAACTCACCGCTAATACTACCACTAACCCTAATCCTAAACCTTACTCTAACCCTAACCCAAACCCTAACACTAACCCTGACCCTAACTCTAACCCGTACTCTAACACTAACCCTAACACTAAACCTAACACTAAACCTAACCCTAACTGTAACCCTAACTGTAACACTAACCCTAACCCTAACTCTAACACTAAAACCAAACCTATACCAAATCCTAAACCTAACACTAACACTAACCCTAACCTTAATCCTAACACTATTTCTAACCCTAAATGTTACAGAAACCCTAACTGAAACACTAACACTAACCCTAAACCTAATCCTAACCAAAACACTAACACTAACCCTAATCCTAACCCTAATCTAACACGAACCCTAACCATAACACTAAATATTACTCTAATCCTAATCATAACTTTAACCCTAACCTTTACTGTAAACCCCAACCTAAACCTAACCCTAACCCTATCTCTAACCCTAACCCTAACACAAACCCTAAACCTAACGCTGACCCTAAGTGAAACACTAATTCTAACCTTAACACTAACACTAACCAATAACTTACACCTAACACTAACACTAAACCTAGCCCTAACCCTAACACAAAACCTAAGAATAACCCTAACAGTAACCCCAAAACAAACCGGCAACTTAATGTTAAACCGAAACAAACCCTGACCCTAACCCTAATTTAAACAAACATCATAACTCAAAGCACCACCCTATCCCAACCTAACCTTAACCCTAACCCTTATAAAACTCTAATCCTAAACCTTACCCTAACACTAATCCTAACCCTTACCCTAAACTGAACACTATCATTAATCATAACCCTAACCCGAACCATAACACTAACCCTAAACTTAACCCTAATCCTAACCCTAATGCTAAACCTAACACTAATCCTAACTGTAAAACTAACAATAATCCTATCCATTAACATAAAATGAACCCTAACACAAACACCAACCCTAACATTAAACCTACCCCTAATTCTCACCCTAACAATAACCCTAACCCTAATCCTAACTGTAACACTAACACTAATTTTAACCCTAACCCTAAATCTAACAGAAACCCTAACTCTAACTCTAACCTTAACCCTTACACAAACCCTAACCCAAACCCTACAATGAACCCTAAAACTTAAACAAACCCTAACCCTATAACTAACCCTAACCCTAACAATAACACTAACCCTAAACCTAATCCTAACCCTATCACAAACACTAATCCTAATCCTACTCCTAAACCTAAACCTAACCCTAAGCCTTACCCTAACACTAACCCTAACCCTAACCCTTAGCCTAATCCTTTCCTTAACCCTAATCATAACACTAACCCTATCCCTACCCTTAACCCTAACTATAACCCTAATATTAACCCTAACTCTAACCCTAATCCAACTGTAACCCTAACCCTAACACTAACCCAAACCAAAAACCTAACCCTCAACCTAAAACAAATCATAATCTTAGCCCTAACCCTGACCTTAACACTAATCCTAACACTAACCCTAATCCTAACTATTAAACTTACCATAACCATAAACTGATCCCTAACCATGATCCTCACCCTAATTCTAAAACTAACCCTGAACCTAACCCTAACCAATACCCTAACAAGTACCCTAACTCTTAAATAATTCTAACAGTAATCATATTTCTAAACTTATCACTAACTCTAACTGTAACCCTATCCCTCACTAACCCTAACTCTAACACTAACCCTATCCCTAACATAACCCTAACACTAACAATAACCCTAATCCTAAACCTAACCCTAACTCTAGCTCTAACCCTACCCTTAAACCTGACTCTAACCCTAACCCTAAAACTAACCCTAACTTAAAATATAATATAACCATAACCCTAAATCTAACCCCAACACAAACCTTTACTCTAACCCTGACCCAAACCTAACTCTATCCCTAACTCTAAACTGAATCCTAACTGTAACTGTTACCCTAAATATAACCTTAACCCTCACCCTAACAGAAACCCTAACACTAATCCAAACCCTAAACCTAACCTAGCCCTAAGTCTAACACTAACCCTAACCCTAACATTATCTCTTTCTGTAACCATAACACTAACCCTTACACTTACCCTAATCCTAAGCCTAATCGTAACCGTAACCCTAACCCTAAGATGGATCCTAATTTCAACACTAACCCTAACGGTAACAGTAACACTAAACTTAACCCTATCCCTAACACAAACCCTAACTCTTACACTGATCCTAACCATAACCCTAACACTATCCCTAACCCCAAACCTAACCCTATCACTCACATTAATGCTAAACATATCCCTAAACATATCACTAACCCTAACCCAAATTCTAAACCGAACCCTAACAATAACAATTACCCTAATTCTAACCCGAAACTAACAGTAATACAAACCTAACCGTAAACTTAAAACTAATCCTAACCCTAACCCTTACCCTAACACTAAACTTAACGCTAAATGTAAACCTAACACTAAATATAAATCAAATCCTAACCCTAACTGTAACGCTAACCCTCACCCTATGCCTAACATTAACCTTAAACCTATTTCTGACCCGAACACTAACCATAACCCTAACCCTAATACTAACCAAATTACTAAAACTAACCCTAATCCTAAACCTAACCCTAACCCTAAAACTAACTCTAACACTAACCCTAAACCTAACACTTAACATAATTCTATACCTAAAACTAACACTAACACTTCTGCTAAACCTAACCCTAACTTAAACACTAACCTTAACCCTAACTCTAAGCCTAACCCTAATCTGAACTCTAAGCCTACACTTAATACTAACAATAACCCTAACACTAAGCCTAAAACTAACACTAACCCTAACCTTAACACTAACTCTAAACCTAACTGTAACCATAACACTAACTCTAAACCTATCCCTAACCCTAACAGTATAATTAACCCTAACCCTAACCCCAAAACAAACACTAACACTAAACCTAACCCTAAACCTAACCTTAAACCTAACACTCACCCTAACTCTAACCTTAAAATGAACCCTAATTTTAAACCTAACATTGAACCTAATGCTAACCTTAACTCTAACCATAAATTTTAAAATAACCCTAAGCCTAACCCTAACCCTAACCCTAAACCTAACACTAACCCTAACCCTAATTCTAAACCTAAACCTAACTATATCCTTAACTCAAACTCTAAAACTAACCCTAATCCTAACCCAAACCTTAACACTCACCCTAACTCTAACCCTAACCCTAACCCTTACAATAACCTAACCCTAACTCAAACCCTATCATAATCATATCCCTAACCTAAACTCGAACCCTAACACTAACTGTAATCATCACCTTACCATAAAAATAACCTTAACCTTAACACAAAACCTAACCTTATGCCGAACCCTAAAACTAACCCTAACCCTCATTCTAAACCTAACAGCATCCCTAACCCAAACCATAAACCTAAATTGTACCTAACACTAACGCTAACACTTACCTAACCAAACCCAAATTTGCACAGTAACACTAACGGTAACACTAATGCAAACTGTAACCCTAACATGAACCCTAAACCTAACCATACCACTAAGCCTAACCATCACCTAAACCATAACACCAACACTAACACTAACCCTAAACTTAACCCTATACCTAAGCCTAACAGAAACTCTAATCCTAAGCCTAAGCCTAACCCTAAATCTAACCTAACAGTAACTTTTACCCTAACCCTAACTCTAACAATAACCCTAACCCTAAACCAACTGTCACCATAACCCTATCTCTAAAACTAATACTAAACCTTGCACTAAAACTAACACAAAACCTAAACCTCCATTAAAACCCTAAAACAAACACTAATGCTAAATTTAACCCTAACCCTAACCCAAAACCTAAACCTAAACCAAACACTAACCCTAAGACTAAACCTAACCCTAACTCTAATCCTAACCCTAAACTAACCCTAACTGTCACCCTAACCCTAACACTAAACCTAAGCCTACAACTAACCCTAACAATAACAATAACTTTAACACTAACCCTAACCCTAACCTACCCTAAACCTATCCCTAAACCTAACTCTAATAATAAACATAACTGTTAACATATACCTAACCCTATCTGTAACCCTAACACTAACCCTAATCCTAACCCTAATCGTAAAACTAACCCTAACCCAAACTTTATACTAACACTAATTCTAACCATTACCCTAAACCTAACCGTAAACCTTCATTTAACCTTTGCCCTAACACTAACACTAACTTTAATCCTAACCCTAACCCTAAGCCTAACTGTAACATAAACCTCAACCATAACCAAAACCTGAAACTTAACCTAACCCTATATTAACCCTAACCTAACACTCACCCTAACCCTAAACATAACCATATCACTAATCCTATACCTAATTCTAACCGAAACGCTAACCCTACCCTAACCTTAACCCTAATGGTAACACTAACCCTAACCTTAACCCTATTCCTATCATGAACCCTAAATTTTGCCCTAAGCCTAACACTAACCATAAACCTAACCCTAACATGAACTTTAACCCTATCCATAATAAAAATCGTAACACCAACCCTAACTCTAACCCAAACATTAACCATATCATTAACCCTAACCTTAACACTAAACCAAAAACTAATGCTAATTCTAATCTTAATTCTAACACGAATTCTAATCCTAAACCTAAAACTAACTATAACACTAAGCCTAAATTTGATTCTAACCCACACCATCACCCTACCACTAAGGCTAACACTAACCCTAACACTAACAATAACCCTAACCCTAAATCTCACCCTAACCCTAATCCTAAACCAAACAGTAACCCTAACACTAATCCTACCACTAACACTAAAGCTATCTATAACCCTAAACCAAATACTAATGCTAAACCTAAAGCTAACCCTAACACCAACTATAACCTAACCCTAACCCTAAACCTAAATGTTACACTAACCCTAACCTTAACACTAACAAAAACCCTAACCGTAAACCTAACCTTAACATCACCCTAACCCTTACTCTAACCTAAACCTAACCAGAACCCTATCCCGAAAATTCATACTAAATGTAACCATAACCATAACTGTAATGCTAATTGTAACCCTAACACAAACCTAACACTTATCCTAACACTGAACCTAACCCTAAACCTAACCATAACGATAACCCTAACCCTGACATAAACACTAACCCAAACCCTAACCCTAGCCTAACCCTAACGATAATGCTTACCTAACCCTAAACACAATCCTAACCCTAACACTAACACTAACAACAACTCTACCCATAACTTTAACACGAACCCTAACCTAACCCTAACCCTAGCACTAAGACTAACACTAAACCTAAACATACCACTAAGCCTAACCCTCATCCAAACACTAACCATAAACCTTACACTAACCCTAAACCTAAAGCTATCCCTAATCTTAACATAAACCCTAACACTAAACCTAACCCTAGTGTAAAACTAAACACTTACACAAACCCTAAACCTAACCCTAACCCTCACCCAAACACTAACCCTAACTCTAACACTAAATCTAAACCTAACCCTAATTCTAAAATAAACACTAATCCTAACCCTAACCCTAATACTAATCCTAACCCTAATTTTAAACCCAAACCTCACACTAACCCTAAGCCTAAACCTAACACTAATCCTAACCCTAAAACTAATACTCACCGTAATCCAAGGAATAACCCTAATGCAAACAATAACACTAACACAAATTCTAACCCTAACCCTAACACTAATCCTAACCCTAACCCAAACCCTAAACATAAACCTAAATCTAACCCTAACCCTAACCCTAAACCTAACACGAAACTTAACCGTAAATTTAAACCTAACCATAACCCTAACAATAACACTAACCTTAACCCTAACTCTTACCCAAACCTACCCTAACAGTAACCCTAACCCTCACCCTAATCCTAAATGTAACTGTAACTCAAAACATAACCCTAACGGTAACCCTAACACAAACCCTAAACCTAACCCTACAACTAACTCTAATCCTAAGCCTAACACAAACCCTAACCGTAATTTAAACGAACATGAATTCTAACCATAATCCTAAATCTAATCCTAAACCTTAACGTAACCCTAATCATAACACAAACCTTAACTTTAACCAGAACCCTAATCTTAACCTAACCCTAAACATAACCCTAACCTAACACTAACCCTATACCTAACCCTAATCCTATCACTAACCCTATGCTTTATCCTAACCCTAACACTAACCTGAATCCAACCTACTACGAACCCTAACCTTAACCCTTATCCTAACCATAACCATAGGAGTAACAATAACCCTAACCCTAACCCCAACTTTAAAGTTTTAATTAACTTTAACCCTTACACTATACCTGACACTAACCCTAACACTAACACTAAATCTAAAACTTATTATAACCCTAACCCAAATACTAATGCTCAACCTAACTGTAACCCTAACACTAATCATAACCCTAAACCTAAACCTAACACTAACACTAAACCTAAGCCTAACATGGACTGTAACCATATCCCTAAACTTAACCTAACCCTAACACTAACCTAACCCTAACCGTAACATTTATCCTAACACTAATCCTAACTCTAACCACAACCCAAACACAAACACTAACCCTAATCCTAAACCTAAACCTAACCTAACCCTAACCCTAACTTTAAAACTAACACTAACTCTACCCATAACCCTAAAACTAACCCTAAACCTAACCCTAACCCGAAGTCTACTCTGAATCCTAATCTTAATGCTAACCCTAATGTAACTCTAACTGTAATACAAAACTCAACCTTAACCCTAACTCTAACAAAAACCATCATCCTAATCCTAACCCCAACCCTAACACTAATGATTATCTAAACCTAACTTTAACCCTAACACCAAACCTAATCCTAACAATAACCCTTCCACTAACCCTAACAATATCACTAACCCAAACCTAACCCTAAACTTAACACTAAACCTAACCCTAACCGTAGCGCTATCCCTAAACCTAGCACTAACCAGAACACTAACCCGAACACTAATCCTAACTGTAAACCTAACCCTAACCCTAAACGAAACCATAACCATAACTCTAACATAACCCTAACGCTAAATTTATCTAACTCTAACAGTAACCCTAACCTAACACTAACCCTGACACTAACCCTAACCCTAAACTTAACACAAACCCATACACTAACCATACCACTACATCTAACCCCAACTCTAAACCTAACACTAACTCTAAACCTAACCTTAATCCTAACACTAACACTAACACTAATCCTAATCCTAAACCTAACACTAACACTAACTCTAACTCTAAACCTAACAGAAACCATAACCTAAACCATAACCCTGACCCTAACCTAACCCTAACTCTCACACTTACCTAATCCTAATCATAACGTTAACCCTAACCCTAAACCTAACACTAAAAATAACCCAACCCTAATCCTAGCCCTAACCTGAACCTGAAACTAAACCCTAACCCTAACACTAAAGCTAATCCTAAACTCAACCCTAACCCTAATCCTAACACTACCACTAGCCCTAACCCTAACACTAACCATAACATTAATGTTAAACCTACACCTGATTCTAATCTAAACCTAACCCTAACCCTAACCCAGACACTAACCAGAAAGCTATACCAACCATAACTATAACACTAACACTAACACTAAACCTCATACTAACCCTAACAATAAACTTAAACCTAACCCTAACCCTAATACTATAACTAAATTTAACCCTAAACCTAACACACATCCTAACTTTAAAACTAACAATAATCATAACCCTAATCCTGACCCTAAACCTAATACTAATCCTAAACCTAACCTTAACACCAACACTTACCGTAACAGAAACCCTAACACAAAACCTCACCCTGACACTGACTGTATCCCTATCTCTAACTCTAAATATAACAGTAACACTAACTCTAACCCTAACACTAACCCTAAACCTATCTATAAACCTAACATTATACTTAACTCTAAACCTAACCCTAACCCTAACACTAACACTAAATCTAACCCTAATCCTAAACCTTACCCTTAGATGAACCATAACTCTAACCCTAAACCTAACAAAAACACTAAACCTAACCCTAACCCTAATACTAACACTAACCCTAAACCTAACCCTACTGCTAACAATAAACCTAAACCTAACCCTAAACCTAACCCTATCCTAAACAAGAAACATAAACCTAACACTAACACTAACACTAACCTTTACCCTTCCCCTAACACTAAACCTAAACCTAACACTAAACCTAACAATAACCCTAACCTTATCCCAAACATGATACCTAACCCTAACACTAACATTGATGCTAACTCTAACCCTAAACCTAACCCTAGAACTAACCCTAACCCTAACTCTAAACATAACACTATCACTAACCCTAACACTAACCCTACACCTAACATTAACCCGAGCCCTAACCCAAACATGAAACCTAACCCTAACCCTAACACTACAACACTAACCTTAACCCTAACCCTAACACTATCCATAACACTAATCCTAACCTTAAGGCTAACACTAACCTAAACCTGTACCAAAACCTAACACTAACCCTAACCCTAAACCTAATCCAAAAACTAACCATAACCGTAACCCTAACCCAAACCCTAACATTATTCCTAACAGTAAACATCAACCTAACACTAACATTAAACCTAAACCTAAAACTATCACTTATCCTAAACCTAACCTTAACCCTAATGTAACACTAAAACCTACCCTATCCCTAACTCTAAAATTAATTATAATTATTACTATAACCATAACCATAACCCTTACTGTAAGCCAGACACTAACCCTAAACTTAACCCTAACATTAAACAAAACCCTAACACTTACCCTAACCCTAACCTTATCACTTACACTTATACTAACACAAATTGTAACCGTGACCCTAATCCAAACCCTAACCTTAACCCTAACCCTAACACTAAACCTAACTATAAACCCAACAAAAACTCTAACCCTATCCCTAACCCTAACAATAACCCTAACACTAACAATAAGGCTCACCCTAACCCTCACCCTAACCCTAACCCTAACCCTAACAGGAATCCTATTTATAAACCTAACCTAACACTTACCCTAAACCTAACCTTAACACCAACACTAACCTTAAAACTAATTCTAACCCTAACCTAATCCTAATCCTTAACCTAAACCTAAACCTTACCCTAACCCAAACACTAACCCTAACACTAACTTTAACCATAATACTAACGGTAAGAGAAATCCAAATCCTATCCCTAAACCAAAACATATCACTAACCCTAAACCTATCACTAACCCTAAAACTAACCCTAATCCTAACCCTAATCTAACCCTAACTCTTACCCTAAACCTAAAACAATCCCTAAGTCTTACCCTATCCTTAACCCTAACACAAACAATAAACCTAAACCTAAAACTAAACCTAACTCTTAACCTAACCCTAACTCTAACCCTAAACCTAACCCTATCCTAGCCCTAACACAAACCCTAACTCTAAACATAACCCTAACCATAACACTAACCCTAAGCCTAACCCTACCACTTGCAGTAACCCTAATCCTAACCCTAAAACTAACTCTAACCCTAATCTTAACTGTAACCCTAATCCTATCCCTAAAAAAAATTAACACTAACCATAACCTTGACCAAAAATCCTAACCCTAAACCTAACCCTTTCCCTAACACTAAACCTCACACTAACTCTAAACTGACCATAACCCTAAAACAAACCCTACTGCTAACCATAACCCTAACTCCAACCTAACCCTAACCCTAACCCTAACCTAATCCTTACCTTAACCCTAAAAATATCCTTAACCCTAAATCTAACAATAACCCTAACCCTAACCTTATCCAAAACCTAAACCTAAATGTAATCCTAACACAAACCTTAACTCTAACCCTAACCCAAATCTAACTCTAACCCTAAGTCTAAACTGAATCCTAACTGTAACAGTTACCCTAAATCTAAACTTAACCCTCACTCTAACAGAAACCCTTACACTAAACCTAAACCTAATCCTAACCCTAAATCTAACACTAACCCTAACCCTAATACTAACTTTATCTGTAACCGTAACTCTAGCCCTTACCCTTATGATAACCCTAATCCTAAGCCTAACAGTAACCCTAACCCTAACCCTAAGATGAACCCTAACCCTAAACCTAAACCTATCCATAACACAAACACTAACTCTTAAACTAATCCTAATCATAACACTAACCCTAAACCCAAATGTAACCGTATCACTAACACTAACCCTAAACATATCCCTAAACCTATCACTAACCCTAACCCTAATCTTAAACTTAAACCTAACACTAACACTAACCCTAATTCTAACCCTAACCTAACAGTAACAATACCCTTAACCCTAAACCTACCATAAACTTAACCCTAACCTTAACCCTAACCCTTACCCTAACACTAAATCTAAATCTAACACTAAACCTACACTGAACTCTAACCGTAACTGTAACACTAACACCCTAGGCCTAACATTAAAATTAAACCTATTTCTGAACCTAACACTATCTATAACTCTAACCCTATCACTAACCAAATTACTAACACTAACCTTAATCCTAAACCTAACCCTAACCCTAACACTAACCCTAAACCTAACCTTTACTATAACTCTAAACCTAACCCTAACCGTAACACTAACCCTAAATCTAACCCTAACCATAACACTAACCATAAACCTAACCCTAAATTTAACACTAACCCTAACCCTAACTCTAACAATAACCAAAACTCTAAGCCTAAAACTAACCCTAACCCTAACATTAACACTAACTCTAAACCTAACTGTAACCATAACACTAACTCTAAACCTTAACCTAACAGTATAATTAACCCTAACCCTAACCCTAAAACACACAGTAACACTAAACCTAACCCTAACCCTAACCTTAACACTAACCTTAACATGAACCCTAATTTTAAACCTAACACTAAACCTAATGCTAATCCAAACCCTTACATTAACCTTTACACTAACCCTAAACATAACCCTAATCCTAACCCTAAAACTAACCGTAATCCTAACCCTAACCCTAATGTTAACCCTGACCCTAAACCTAACGCAATATTTAACACTAACACTAACCCTAACCCATACGTAATTTTAACCATAACCCTAATGCTAACACTAACCCTAACCCTAATCCTAACTCAAATTCTAAGCCTATCCCGAAAACTAACTTAAACCTAAGCCTAACCCTAACCTAAAACTATACCCTAACACTAAGCTTAACTGTAACCCAAACCTTAACACTAACCTTAACCCAAACCACAACCCTAACCCTAACACTAACCCATAACTATTTCAAAAACCTAACAATTAACCTGACCCTAACCCTAACACTAATTCTAATGTTAACCCTAAACCTAGCAACTACTCTACCCTAACCCTAACCCTAAGACGAACCATAAACTTAAGCCTAACACTAACCCTAACCATAACACTAGCCATAAGCCTAACACTAACCCTAACCCTAACAGTAAACCTAAACCCAACTTTAACAGTAAACGTAAAGCAAACACTAACACTAACACTAATCCTAACACTAACACCAAACCTAACCAAAACCTTAACCCAAACTCTAACCTTAACTCTAACCCTAAACCGAACACTAAAACTAAACCTAAGCCTAACCCTTACCCTTAAGCTAAACCTTCCCTAACCTGAACAATAAACATAACCCTAAACATAATCATAACACTTACACTAACACTAACCATTCAACTAAGCCCAACTAAACCAAACCCTAACCCAAACCCTAACATTAACCCTGAACACAATCATAACCTTAACACTAACATTAAACATAACCCTAAACTTAACACAAACACTAATATTAACTCTAAGATTAACCCTAACACAAACCCTTCCTGAACCAAAATCTTGACCCTAATCTAACCCTCACCCTTACTTTTACCTAACCCTAACCCTAGCCCTAGCACAAACACTAATCCTATCCCTAAACCAAACACTGGCTCTATCCCTTAACTTAACCCTAACCCTAAACTTAACACTAATCCTAACCCTAACCCTAACACTAACTCTAACTGTAACCCTAACCCTAACCCTCACACTTACCCTAACCTTAACCCTAACCCTAACACGAAGCTTAACCCTAAACCTAACCCTAAATATAAAACTAACCAAAAAACTAACCCTAATCCTAATCATAACCTTAAACCTAACCCTAATGCTCACCCTAACTCTACCCATAAAACTAAAAAATAAACCCAAGCCTAACCCTAATGCTCACCTTAATCCTAACCTAACCCTAAGCCTAACACTAACCCTAATGCTAACATTAAACCGAAACCTAACTATAACCTTAACCCAAACACTAAAAGTCAGCCTAATCCTAACCCTAACGCTAACAATACCATAACCCTAACCCGAAACCTATCATAATCCTATCCCTAACCTCAACCTGAACACTAACACTAACTGTAATCATAATCCTAACCATAAAACTAACCTTAAACCTAACACAAATCCTAACCGTATCCTGACCCTTACACGAACCCTAACATTATCCTAAACCTAACAACTTTAAACCCAAACAATAAGCCGAACTTTTACCTAACCCTAAAGCTAACGCTTACCTAACCAAACCCAAATCCTAAGAGTAACATTAACCCTAACACTAATGCTAACGGTAACCCTAACATGAACCCCAAAACTAAACATACCACAAAGCCTAACCCTTACACAAACCATAAATCCAAACATAACACTAATCCTAAATGTAACCATACACCTATACCTAGCAGAAATCCTAATCCTAAGTCTAACCCTAAACCTAAACCTAACCCTAACCCTAACCCTAACTTTAACCCTAACTCTAACCCTAAACCTAATCCTAACCCTAACAAAAACTCTTACCCTAACCCTAAACCTAACCCTCACCATAACCCTATCCCTAAAACGAACACTAACCCCAGCACTAACACTAACACTAAACTGAAACCTCATTATAACCCTATACCAAATACTCATGCTAACTTTTACCCTAAACCTAACACTAACCCCAAACCGAAAACTAAACCTAACACTAACCCTAAGCCTAAACCTAAACCTAACCCTAACCCTAACCCTAATTCTAACCTAACACTAACCATTACCCTAACCCTAACACTAACTGAGCCTACCCCTATCCCTAACAATAAGTATAACTTTAACACTAACCCTAACCCTAACCTAACCTAAACCTATCCCTAATAATTACCGTAACTGTAATCCTAAACCATACCCTATCAGTAACCCTAAAACAAACCATAACCTTAACCCTAACACTAATCCTAACCCTAACCCTAATCCTAACACTAACCCTAACCTTAACTTTATACTATCATTAATTCTAACCATTACCCTAAACCAATCGTAAAACTTTAACCAAACCCAACCATAACACTAACTTTAATCCTAACCCTAAAACTAACCCTAAACCTAACCTAAACGTAACACAAATCCAACCCTAACCAAAACCTGAACCATAACCTAACCCTAATACTAACCCTAACCTAACACTCACCCTAACCCTAAACCTAACCATATTACTAAAACTATCCCTAACCCTAACCGAAACACTAACTCTACCCTAACCCTAACCCTAAATGTAACACTAACCCTAAACTTAACCCTATCCTTATCATGAACCCTAACCCTTATTTTAACCCTAAAAATAACCCCAAACTTAACCCTAACATGAACCTTAAGCCTAACCCTAAAACTAACATTAACACTAACCCTAACTCTAACCCCAAGCCCTAAACGTATCATTAACCCCTAACCTTAACCCTAAATTTAAAATTACCCCTAACCCCTAATACTAAGGGTAACATGAATTCTAATCCTAAACCTATACCTAAATTATAACACTGAGCCTAACACTAACCCTAACCTTCACCCTAAACCTAACTATAACCAAAATTCAAACACAAATGCTATCCCTAAACCTAACCCTAACCTTAACTCTAACCCTAACACTAAACCTTACCCTAACACTAACCATAATCCTAACCCTAACACTAACACAAATCCTAACCCTAAAGCTGACACTAACACTAACTCTAACACTAACCTTACCCTAACACTAACCCTAAGCCAAAACCAAACCTAACCCTAACCCTAACAGGAACCCTAAACCTACATCTAAAGCTAAACTTAACACTAACACTCAACCTAACCCTAACCCTATCCCTAAAACTAACACTAACCATAACCCTAACACTTACCCTAAACCTAAACAAAAACCTAACAGTAAACCTATCCGTAACCCTAACCCTAAGCCTTACACTAACCCTAACCCTAACCCTAACATTAACACTAACACAAATTGAAACCTATCCCTAAACCAAACCCTAAAACTTACCCGAATCCAAAATGTAATGTTAAACCTAAAACTAACCCAAACACTAACCATAAATTTAACTCCAACACTAAACCAAACACTAACCCTAAACCAACCCTAACACTAACTCTAACTCTAATCCTAACCCTAACATTAGCTCTAAACCTAACCCTAAACCTGACATTAACATTAACAATAACTATAAACCTAACCCTAAACCTAACACTAACCCTAAACCAACACTAAACATAAACCTAACCAAAAACTTAATACTAAACCTAACCCTAACCTTAACAATAATACTAACCTTAGCTCTAACCCTAACACTAACCCTAAACCTAAACCTAACACAAATCCTAAAACTAACCTTAACACATACCCTAACACTAAAAGTAATTTTAACTCAAACACTAATCCTAATCCTAAATCTAAACCTAATCCTAATCCTAACAATAACCCTAAACCTAACTCTAAACCTAACTCTAACACCTAACCATGAGGCTAACACTAACCCTAACACTAATAATAAACCTACCCTAAATCTCATCCTAACCCTAACCCTAAACCAAACAGAAATCCTAACCCTAATTCTAACACTAACCCTAAAGCTATCTATAACTCTAACCAAACACTAATGCTAAACCTAACCCTAAACCTAACACCAAATGCAACCTAACCTTAACCCTAAACCTAAACATAACACTAACCCTAACCTTAACCCTAACACGAACCCTAACCCTAAACCTTATCCTAACCTAACCCTAACTCTTACCATAACCTAAACCTAACCCTAACTGTATCTCGAATCTTAACACTAACCACCACCGTAACCCTAACCATAACCCTAACCGTAACCTTAAAACAAACCTAACCCTTATTCTAACACTAAACCTAACACTAAACCTAACCATAAGCATAACCCTAATAATAAACCTAACCATAACCATAACCCTAACCCTAACACAACACTAACCCAATCCGTACCCCTAACACTAACGCTAACGATAACCTACACTAACCCTAACCCTAACCTTAACACTAACCCTAACAACAACTCTACCATAACTTTACCACAAACCCTAACCTAACCCTGATCCTACCACTAACACTAACACTAAACCTAACCATAACACTAAGCCTAACCCTCACCCAAACACTAACCATAATCCTAAAACTAAACTTAAACCTAAACCTAACCCTAATCTTAACATAAACCCTAACTCTAAACCTAATCCTATCACTAAACCTAACCCTACTGTAAAACTAAACACTCACTCCAACCCTAAATCTACCCCTAAACCTAATCCTAACCCTAACCCTAACGCTCACCAAAACACTAACCCTAACACTAACCCTAAACCTAAACTTAACCCTAATCGTAAAATAAACCCTAACCCTAATAGTAACCCTACCCTAACATTAAACCTAACCCTTATGCTAACCATAATCATAAACCTAATATTAACCCTAACCCTAACACTAACACTCACCCTAAACCTAAGTACAACCCTAACCCAAACACCAATGCTAACACAAAAACTAACCCTAACCCTAACACTAATCTTAACCCTAAATTAAAACCCTTAACTTAAACCTAAAACTAACCCTAACCCTAAACCTAACATGAACTCTAACCCTAAAACCAAACCTAACCTAACCTAACACTATAACTAACCTTAACCCTAACTTTTACCCAAACCTACCCTAACCCTAACACTAACCCTAACCCTTATCCAAACTGCAACTGTAAATCTAAACATAACCCTAATGGTAAACCTAACACAAATTTTAAACCTAACCCTACAACTAAACCTAATCTAACCCTAACACAAGCCCTAACACTCATTTTACACGAACAAACAATTCTAACCATTATCCTAACATAATCCTAAACCTCATCCTAACCCTAAACCTAATCCTAAAATTAACTTTAACCCTAACTGTATCACTAACTGCAAAACTAACCCTAATCATAACACAAATCATAAATCCAACCATAACCCTCATCTTAACCTAAACCTAAACTTAACCCTAACCTAACACTAACCCTAAACCTAACCCTAAACCTATCACAAAACCCTATGATTTATCCTAACCCTAACTCTAACCCTAACCCCTAACCCTACCATGAAACCTAATCTTAAACCTTATCCTTACCGTAACCATAACCCTAACCCTAACACTGACCCTAACCTTAATGTTAACTTTATCATTAAGCTTAAACCTTACACTATACCTGACACTAACCCTAACCCTAACAATATCCCTAAAGCTTACTGTAACCCAAACCCAAACAATAAAGCTCAATCTAAATGTGACCCTAACCCTAACACTAACCTTAACCCTAAACCTAAACCTAACACTAACACTAACCCAACCTTAACATGGACAGTAACCATATCAAAAACCTTAACCTAACCCTAACCCTAACCTAAACTAACCCTAAATTTATCCTTACACTAATCCTATCTCTAACCCTAACCAAAACCCAATCACTAACTCAAGTTCTAAACCCTAAAGCTAACCTAACTCTTACCCTAACTCTATTCCAAATCCTAATCTTAATGCTAACCCTAATGTAACCCTATCCATAATACAAAACTAACCCTAACACTAACTGTAACAAAAACCATAACCCAAACCCTAACCCCAAACCGAACCCTAATGCTTATGTAAACCTAATGTTTACCCTAACACTGAACCTAATCCTAACAATAACCCTTACAGTAACACTAACACTAACACTAACCCTAAATCTAAACCTAATCTTACCACTAAACCTATCCATAACTGTAGCGCTAACCATAACCCTAACACTAATCAGAACACTAACTCTAAACCTAACCCTAACTGTAAACTTACCCCTTATGCTAAACGACACCATAACCATAACTCTAACATAACCCTTAATGCTAAATTTACCTAACCCTAACAGTAACCCTAACCCTAACACTAAACCTAACACTTAACCTAACCCTAAACTTAACACGAACCGATACACTAACCATACCACTAAACCTAACCCTAAAGCAAACCCTAATTCTAAACCTAACACTAACCCTAAACTTAACTTTAATCCTGACATTAACACTAACACTATCCCTAACCCTAAACCTAACAATAACACTAACTCTATCTCTAAACCTAACAGAAACCCTAACCTAAACCATAACCCTGACCCTAACCTAACCTTAACTCTCACACTTACCTAATCCTAATCCTAAACATTAACCCTAACCCTAAACCTAACACTAACCTTAAACCCATTTCTAACCCTAAGCATAACACGAACACTAATTCTAACCCTAACACTAACCCTAATCCTATATGTAAACCTAACACTATACTTAACACTAACCCTAACCCTAACACTAACACTAACACTAAATCTAATCCCAACCCTAGACCTTACCCTTAGATGAACAATAACTCTAACCCTAACACTAACCTAAGCCTAACAAAAGCCCTAAACCTAACCCTAACCCTAATACTAACACTAACCCTAACCCTAATCCTAACCCTACACCTAACACTAAACCTAAACCTAACCCTAAACCTAAAACTAATCCTAACCCTATCCCAACATGAAACCTAACACTATCACTAACCCTAAGCCTAAACCTAACCCTATAACTAACCCTAACACTAATCCTACACCTAACATTAACCTGAACCCTAACCCAAACACAAAACCTAACCCTCATACTAACCCTAACCCTACCTGTATCCCTAACACTAACCCTAATCCTAAACCTAACACTAACCTAAACCTGTACCAAAACCTAACACTAATCCTAAACCTAGACCTATTCCAAACACTACCCTAACCCTAACCTTAACAAACTATCCCTAACACTATAACCTCACCCTAATGCTAACACTAACCCCTAAAGCCTAAACCTATCACTTATCCTAACCCTAAACCTAAACCTCACCCTAACACTAACCCTCAAACTAAACCTAAATCTAACACTAATCCTAACCTAAAACTAGCACTACCCTAACTCTAACCCTAACCCTAACATAACACTAACCCTTAACCTATACCTAACAGTAATGTTAACTGTAAACACAACTGTAACCGTAACCATAGCCCTAAGTGTAACCCTAACACTAACCCTAAACTTAACCCTAACATTAAAAAATAACCCTAAAATTTACCCTAACATGGACCCTAACACTAACACTAATACTAACACAAACTGTAACCGTAACCCTAGTCCAAACCCTAACCTTAACCCTAAGCCTAACACTAACCATAATTTTAACCTTAACCCTACCACTAACCATAAACCTAAACCTAAACCTAACACTAACTCTAACCCTAACCCTAACACTAACCCTAAGCCTTACCCTAACCCTCACTCTAACCCTAACCCTAACACGAACCCTATCCCCAAAACTAATCCTAAAGCTAACACTAACACTAACCCTAACACTATCCCTAAATGAGAGTAAACATAAACCTAACCAAAATCCTAATACTAAACCTAACCCTAACCCTAACCCTAGCACTAACCCTAACCCTAATCCTAACTTTAACCCTGACCATAACCCTAACCCTAACGTAACCCTAACCCTAACCATAACCCTAAAACTAACCCTAACACTAAACCTTATCCTCACTATAACCCTATTCCTAACCGTAACCCTAAATCTAAACCTAACACTAAACTTAATGCTAAACCTAAACTCATGACTAACCCTAACCCTAAACCTAAAGCTAACTCTAATCCTACTGTAACCCTAACACTAAACCTAAACCATACCTAAATACAACCCTATCCCTAACTGTAACCGAAACAATAACCCTTACCCTAAATATAACCCAAACCCTAAAACTAACCTTTACACTAACCCTAATCTTAAACCGAACACTAACACTAACCAAAAGCTAACACTAAACCTTAACCTAACTCTAACCCTAATCCAAACACTAATGCTAATCTTAACCCTACCCTAATACTAACACTAACTCTAACCCTAACCCTAAACCTAATACTAACACTAACCCTAACTGTGACATTAACACATCCACACCATGACCCTAACCTTAACCTAACCCTAAATCTTACCCTAACACTAAACCTAACCATAAAACTAACCTAACATTAACACTAACCTAACCCTAACTCTAACCATCACCTTAAACCTAAACCTAACACTAATCTTAATCCTAAACCTAACATGAACCCAAACCCTAATCGTAAACCGAACCTAACCCTAAAACTAACCTTCACTGTAACCCTAACCCTCAAGCTAACCCTAACAGTAACACAAAACCTAAACCAAACACTAAAATTAACGAAACCCTAATCCTAATTCTAATCCCAACCCTTACCTTAACTCTAAAGATAACCCTAACCCTAACATTAACCCTAAAACTCACCATAAACCTAAACCTTTACCTAACACTAACACTAACACTAACGTAACACTAACCTAATCCTAATTATAACCCTAACATTATCCCAAACAATAACGTAACCCTAAACATAACACTAAATCTCACCTTAACCCTAACCCTAAACCTAACCCTTTCCTTAACCCTAATACTAACCCGAACCCTAACCCTAACACAAACCCCAACCCTAACCCTACCCTAACACTAATTCTATTACCAACTCTAACCCTAACCCTAAATCTAAAACTAACCCTAATGCAAAATTTAACCCTAATCCAAAATTTATACCTAATCTTAACTGTAACCCTAACACTAACCCTAACTCGAAACCGAACCCTAAACCTATAACTAACCCTAACCCTAAAACTAACAGTAACCCTAATCCTTACTATAACCCTAACACAAACACTAATGCTAATCCTAATCATAACCCTCACTTTAACCATAAACGAAAACCTAAACCTAACACGAACGGTAACCCTAACACAAATCCTAACCCTAACCCTAATTTAACCCTGGCACTAACCCTAAAACAAACACTAATCCTAAACCTAAACATAACCCTAACACCAACACTAACCCTAAACCTAAACCTAACCCAACCCTAAACTATTTCTAACCCTAATTATAAGCCTTATTGTAACTCAAACTATAACACTAACCCTAACCCTAACAATAACACTAACCCTAATTCTAACAATAAAACTTAATTGTAACCATAACCGTCACCCTAACCCTAAAACTTAACCTAACTCTAATTCTAACTCTAAACTCAACATTAAACACAATCATAACCCTAACACTAACTCTAACCTTAATCCTAAATGAAATTCTAACCCCAACCCTAACTCTAACCCTAACCATAACACAAACCCTAACCCTAAAAATCACCCTAACCATAACTGAAACCTTACCCTAACCAAAACCAAACACTAACCCAAACTCTTACTCTATACCTATCACTTATCGTAACCATATCCCTAAAACTAACCATACCCTAATCCTATTCCTAACAGTAAAAAAACTGTAACCCTAAACCTAACGATAATACTAACCCTAAAACTATCCCTAATCCTAACCCTAAACTTAACCCCAAAACTAACAAAAATCCTAACCCTATCCCTAAACCTAACCCAAACACAAACACTAAACCTAAAACTAACCCTAACACTAACTCTAACCCTAACACTAACCCTACTGTAACACTAACCCTAAGCCTCACATTAACCCTAACCTTAACCCTAACACTAATCCTAACACTAAATCTAACACTAACCCAAAACCAAACTCTAATACTAACCCAAACACTAATCCTAACCCTAACCATTACTCATAACTTAAAATTAACCTTAACCCTAAACCTAACCATAAAACTAACACTAACTCTTAACCTAACCCTAGCACAAACCCTAACCTTAACCCTAACCCAAACCATAACACTAACCCTAATACTAAACTTGAACCTAACACTAACCCTTGACTTAACCCTAACCCTAACACTAACCCTAAAACTAACCATAACTCTAACACTAAACCTATCCTTAACCATAACCCTAACCATAAACCTAACACAAATCTAACCCAAAATATAACTCTAACACTAACCCTAACTGTTTCCTATTTTTAACCCTCACCCTAACCCTGACACTAAACCGAACAGTAACACTAACCCTAATCCAAAAACTAACTTTAACCCCAACCATATCCCTATCACTAACCCTACTCCTAACCCTAAACCTAAATCTTACACTAACCCTATCCCTAACCCTAAACTTAAACCTAACAGTAACACTAACCCTAACCCTAAACCTAAAACTAAAATTAAACCTAACATATCCTAACCTACTCATAACCCAAAACTCACCCTAACCCTAACCCTCTGCCTCATTTTAACCCTCTTACTAACCATAACCCAAACCTAAATTTAACTGTAACCTTAACACAAACCCTAACCATAACACTTACCCTAACACAAATCATAACTCTAACCCAAATACTAACTCTAACTCTAATCCTAACCGTAACTCTAAAACTAACCCTAAAGGTAACCCGAACCCTTACTCTAACTCTAATTCTAAACCAAAATCTAACTCTAACCATAACCCAAAACCTAAACCTAAAACTAACCCTAAATTCAACCCTAACCCTAACAGTAACACAAACCCTAACACTAATCCTAACCCCCAAAGTAAACCTGACCTATCCCAAAACCTAAACGCTAACCCTAACTCCAAACCCAACCCAAAGCGTAAGTCTAACACTAACCCCAACCCTAACCATAACCCTTAAACTAACACTTACACTAACCCTAGACACCAATCCTAAAGCTAACAATAACCTAACATTAAACATGAACCTTGCCATAACCCTAACCCAAAACATAACACTAACCCTAACCCTTACCTTAACCCTAATGTAATCCTAATCCTAACCCTAAAAAACCCTAACCCAAACCCTAACCCTTACCCTAAACTTCACCCTACCCTAAACCTAACTCTAACTCTAATGCTAATTCAAACCCAAATCTAAACACTAACCCTTACCCCAAAACTAACCTTATGCTAACCCTAACCATAACCCTTGCCCTAAAACTAACACTAACCATAACCCTAAATATACCCTAACCCTAACACTAACCCTAACCCTAACCGTAATCCTAAAACTAACTTTAAGCCTCACTCTAACCCTAATACTAAACCTAAAACTATCCATAACCCTAACCCTAACTCTAAACCTAAATTTACCACATCACAAACAATAACCCTAATGCTCACTAATACTAACACTAATCCTAACACTAAAACTCACCCTAAGACTAAACTTAACTGAAATTTTAAACCTAAATCTAATCCTAACCATACCCCTAACCCTAGACCTAACCCTTACCTAATCATAACCCTAACCCTAGCCCTAAACCTAAACCTAACACTAACCCTAAACCTAACGCTAACCCTAATCCTAACCTTACTCTAAACCTAAACCTACCCCTTATTGTAACCCCAACTATAACCCTAACCATAACCCCAACACTAGTGTTAGTGTTAGGTTTAGGTTTAGTGTTAGAGTTAGTTTTACGTTATGGGTTATGGTTAGGTTTAGGATTAGTATTTGTGTTAGTGTTAGAGTAAGGTTTAGGGATAACCTAACACTAACTATAACCCTAACCATAACAAAAAAACTAACAGTAATTGTAATCATAACCCTAACCCTAACTCTATAAAATTTACCATAACCTTAATTCTAATCTCAATCTTAACATTAAACCTAACCCTAACACTAACACTTACCCTAAGCCTAATCCCAAATGAAATTCTAACCCCATTACTCTAACACTAACCGAAACACAAACCCTAACCCTAACCCTATCCCTAACCATAACCGAATCCTAACCTTAACGAAAACCTAACACTAACACATATCCTTACACTATCCCTATCACTAAGACTAATCCTAACCCTAACACTAACCATACCCTAAATGTATCCCTAACAGTAAGAAAAACCTTAACCCTAAACCTAATTATAATAGTAAACCTAAAAGTATCTCTAAACTGAACACTTAACCTAAGTTTAAACTTAACCCAAACACTAAAAATAACCCTAACTCTAACCGTAAAACTATCTCAAACACAAACCCTAAATTTAACCCTAATCCTAACCCTAACACTAACTCTAACCCTAAAACTAACTCTACCCTAACACAAACCTATCTATCCCTATCCCTAACACTAACCAACCCTAATCCTAACCTAACTGTAAGAAAATTCTTAATCCTAAACCTAATGATAACACTAACTGTAAAACTATCCCTAACCCTAACACTAAGCATAAACCTAAACTTAACGCAAACACTAACAATAGCCTTAACCCTAACCATAAACCTTACTCAAACACAACCTTAAAACCAACCCTAATCCTAACACTAACTCTAAACCTAACCCTACCTACCCTAAATCTAACCCTAAACCTCACTTCAACTCTAACCCTAACCTTACACTAAACCTAAACCTAAATCCAACTCTAACCCAAAAAGTAATCCTAACCCTAACCCTAACCCTAAATGTAACACTAAGCCTAACCATAAACCTAACCCTAAACCTTACACTAAAATTAATACTAACCCTAACATGAACCCTAACCCTAATTCTAACCCTAAAACTAACCCTAACAATAAACTTAACCCTAACACTAAACCTAACCCTAACCCTAACCATAACCATAACCCTAAAACTAACCATAACCCTATCACTAAACCTTCCCTTAACCCTAACCATAACCCTAATATTAACCGTAACACTAACCTTAACCCTAACCCTAAACCTAAGCCTAAAGTAACCCACACTCTAACCCTAACCATTACCCTAACACAAATCCTAAACCGAAACATAACCTTAACCCTAATATAGCACTAAACCTAACCATTCCCTAATTTTAACCCTAACCCTAACACTAACCCTAACCCTAATCCTAACATTAAGCCTAACCTCAACCCTATAACTTTCACTAACCCTAAACCTAATCCTAACCCTAAATCTAACACTAACCATATGGGTAACTCTAAACTTAATCATAACCCTAACCCTAACACTAACCCTACCCTAACACTAACCCTAAGCCTCACCTTAACTCTAACCCTAACCCTAAAACTACCCCTAACCCTTATTATAACACTATCCCTAAACCTAACTCTAACACTAACACAAACACTAACCCTAATCCTAAACCTTACCCTAACCAAACCCTAAACCTAACTCTAACCCTAAATATAAGCCTAACCCTAAACCTAACCCTAAACCTAAACCTAACACGAATACTAACCTTAATCCTAACATGAACCCTAAATCTAATATTTATCTTAACCCTAACCCTTACCCTAACTCTAACACTAACCTTAATCCTAACCCAAAATCTATCCTAACCCTAACCCTAAACCTAAATCTAACCCTAATTTTAACCTTTAGCATAACCCAAACCATAACCCCAACACAAACCCTAACCCTAAATCTAACAGTAACCTGAACCCTAACACTAACACTAAACCTAACCCTTACCCTAACCCTAACCCTAATATAATCCTAATCCTAAACCTAACAGAAACCCTAACCCAAATTCTTACCATAAACCTAGCCCTAACTCTAACCATAACAATAATTAACATAACAATATAATTAACATAACAATATCTAACAATAAGAATAATTCAAACCCAAATCTTTACACTAACCCTTACTCAAACACTAACCCTATACAACCCTAAAGCTAAACCTAACCCTAAACCTAACACTAACCTTATGCTAACTATACCCTAACCCTAACCCTAACACTAACTCTAACCCTGACACTAACACTAACCCTAACCATAACTGTAACCCTAAAACTAACCCTAAGCCTCACTCTATCCCTAATACTCACCATAAAACTATCCCTAACCCTAACCCTAACAAAAATCCTAAAAATAATTTTAACCCTAATACAAACGATAATGCTAACACTAACACTAATACTAACTCTAACGCTAAAACTTACCCTAAGACTAACCCTAACCCGAAATTTAAATCAAATCCTAATCCTAACTGTAAATCTAACCCTAAACCTAAGCCTTACCTAAACATAACCCTAACCCTAACCCGAACCCTAACAATCAACCTATTACTAACCCAACCCGAACCTTAACCCTAACACTCACTCTAACCCTAACCCAAAATCTAATTCTAATTCTTTTTTTTTTCTTTTTTAATTTTTTATTGTGGGTTGTTCAAAACATTACAAATTTCTTGACATATCATATTCGACACTTTGATTCAAGTGGGTTATGAACTCCCAACTTCACCCCATACACAGATTGCAGAATCACATCAGTTACACATCCATTGATTTACAAATTGCCATACTAGTGTCTGTTGTGCTCCGCTGCCTTTCCCATCCTCCACCCTCCCCCCTCCCCACCTCTCCCCTCCCCTCCCCTCCTCTCTCTCTACCTCCTCCACTTTATAACCCTGAGGGTCTCCTTCCATTACCATGCAATTTCCCTTCTCTCTCCCTTTCCCGCCCACCTCTCATCCCTGTTAAATGTTAATCTTCTCCTGCTCTTAGTCCCTACTCTGTTCTTAGTTACTCTCCTTATATCAAAGAAGACAATTGGCATTAGTTTTTTTAGGGATTGGCTAGCTTCACTTAGCATAATCTGCTCTAATGCCATCCATTTCCCTATAAATTCTATGATTTTGTCATTTTTTAATGCAGAGTAATACTCCATTGTGTATAAATGCCACATTTTTTTTATCCATTCGTCTATTGAAGGGCATCTAGGTTGGTTCCACAGTCTTGCTATTGTGAACTGTGCTGCTATGAACATCGATGTAGCAGTGTCCCTGTAGCATGCTCTTTTTAGGTCTTTAGGGAATAGACCAAGAAGGGGAATAGCTGGGTCAAATGGTGGCTCCATTCCCAGCTTTCCAAGAAATCTCCATACTGCTTTCCAAATTGGCTGCACCAATCTGGAGTCCCACCAGCAATGTACAAGTGTACCCTTTTCCCCACATCCTCGCCAGCACTTGTTGTTGTTTGACTTCCTAATGGCTGCCAATCTTACTGGAGTGAGATGGTATCTTAGGGTGGTTTTGATTTGCATTTCTCTGACAGCTAGAGATGTTGAGCATTTTTTCATGTACTTATTGATTGACTGTATGTCCTCCTCTGAGAAGTGTCTGTTCAGGTCCTTGGCCCATTTGTTGATTGGGTTGTTTGTTCTCTTATTGTCTAATTTTTTGAGTTCTTTGTATACTCTGGATATTAGGGCTCTATCTGAAGTGTGAGGAGTAAAGATTTGTTCCCAGGGTGCGGGCTCCCTATTTACCTCTCTTATTGTTTCTTTTGTTGAGAAAAAACTTTTTAGTTTGAGTAAGTCCCATTTGTTGATTCTAGTTATTAACTTTTGTGCTATGGGTGTCCTATTGAGGAATTTGGAGCCTGACCCCACCGACTGTAGATCGTATCCAACTTTTTCTTCTATCAGATGGCGCGTCTCTGATTTGATATCAAGCTCCTTGATCCATTTTGAATTCACTTTTGTGCATGGCGAGAGAAAGGGGTTCAGTTTCATTTTGTTGCATATGGATTTCCAGTTTTCCCAGCACCATTTGTTGAAGATGCTATCCTTCCTCCATTGCATGCTTTCAGCCCCTTTATCAAATATAAGATAGTTGTAGTTTTGTGGATTGGTTTCTGTGTCCTCTATTCTGTACCATTGGTCCACCCGCCTGTTTTGGTACCAGTACCATGCTGTTTTTGTTACTATTGCTCTGTAGTATAGTTTGAAGTCTGGTATCGCTATACCGCCTGATTCACACTTCCTGCTTAGCATTGTTTTTGCTATTCTGGGTCTTTTATTTTTCCATATGAATTTCATGATTGCTTTCTCTATTTCTACAAGAAATGCCATTGGGATTTTGATTGGCATTGCATTAAACCTATAGAGAACTTTTGGTAATATCGCCATTTTGATGATGTTAGTTCTGCCTATCCATGAACATTGTATATTTTTCCATCTTCTAAGATCTTCTTCTATTTCTCTCTTTAGGGTTCTGTAGTTTTCATTGTATAAGTCTTTCACCTCTTTTGTTAGGTTGATTCCCAAGTATTTTATTTTTTTTGAAGATATTTTGAATGGAGTGGTTGTCCTCATTTCCATTTCAGAGGATTTGTCGCTGATATACAGGAATGCCTTTGATTTATGTGTGTTGATTTTATATCCTGCCACTTTGCTGAATTCATTTATTAGCTCTAATAGTTTCTTTGTATAGCCTTTTGGGTCTGCTACGTATAGAATCATATCATCTGCAAATAGTGATAATTTAAGTTCTTCTTTTCCTATTTTTATGCCTTTAATTTCTTTCATCTGTCTAATTGCTCTGGCCAGTGTTTCGAGAACTATGTTGAACAGAAGTGGTGAGAGAGGGCATCCCTGTCTTGTTCCAGATTTTAGAGGGAATGCCTTCAGTTTTTCTCCATTCAGAATGATGCTAGCCTGAGGCTTAGCATAGATTGCTTTTACAATATTGAGGTATGTTCCTGTTATCCCTAGTTTTTCTAGAGTTTTGAACATAAAGGGATGCTGTACTTTGTCGAATGCTTTCTCCGCATCTATCAAGATGATCATATGGTTCTTATTTTTAAGTCTATTGATGTGGTGAATAACATTTATTGATTTCCGTATATTGAACCAGCCTTGCATCCCAGGGATGAATCCTACTTGATCATGGTGTACAATTTTTTTGATATGTTTTTGTATCCGATTCGCCAGAATTTTATTGAGGATTTTTGCATCTAGGTTCATTAGAGATATTGGTCTGTAGTTTTCTTTCTTTGAAGTGTCTTTGTCTGGTTTAGGTATCAGGGTGATGTTGGCCTCATAGAATGAATTTGGAAGTTCTCCCTCCTTTTCTATTTCCTGAACTAGCTTGAAAAGTATTGGTATTAGTTCTTCTTTAAAGGTTTTGTAAAATTCTGCTGTATACCCATCCGGACCTGGGCTTTCCTTAGTTGGTAGTCTTTTTATGCTTTCTTCTATTTCCTCAATTGATATTGGTCTGTTTAGGTTTTCTATATCCTCCTGACTCAATCTGGGCAGATCATATGCCTTAAGAAATTTATCTATGCCTTCACTATCTTCTAATTTATTGGAGTATAAGGATTCAAAATAGTTTTTGATTATCTTCTGTATTTCTGAAGTGTCTGTTGTGATATTGCCTTTTTCATCCCTTATGCTAGTAATTTGAGTTCTCTCTCTTCTTCTCTTCGCTTGCATGGCTAAGGGTCTGTCGATTTTGTTTATTTTTTCAAAGAACCAACTTTTAGTTTTGTCAATTTTTTCAATTGTTTCTTTTGTTTCGATTTCATTAATTTCAGCTCTGATTTTAATTATTTCTTGCCTTCTACTTCTTTTGCTGTTGTTTTGCTCTTCTTTTTCAAGGATTTTGAGATGAAGTATGAGATCATTTATTTGTTGGTTTTTTCTTTTTTTAAGGAATGAACTCCAAGCAATGAATTTTCCTCTTAGAACTGCTTTCAATGTGTCCCATAGATTCCGATATGTTGTGTCTGTGTTTTCATTTATCTCTAAGAATTTTTTAATTTCCTTCTTGATGTCTTCTATAACCCATTGATCATTCAGTAACCTATTGTTCATTCTCCAAGTGATGTATGCTTTTTCCTTCCTTCTTTTATCGTTGATTTTCAGTTTCATTCCATTATGATCAGATAAGATGCATGGTATTATCTCTACTCCTTTATATTGTCTAAGAGTTGCCCTGTGACATAATATGTGATCTATTTTTGAGAAGGATCCATGTGCTGCTGAGAAAAAAGTGTAACTGCTTGATGTTGGGTGGTATACTCTATATATGTCAATTAGGTCTAGGTTATTAATAGTGTTATTGAGTTCTATAGTTTCTTTATTCAACTTTTGTTTGGAAGATCTGTCCAGTGGCGAGAGAGGTGTGTTGAAGTCTCCCATGATTATGGTATGGTGGTCTATTAGACTCTTGAACTTGAGAAGAGTTTGACGAACATAGCTGCACCATTGTTTGGGGCATAAATATTTATGATTGTTATGTCTTGTTGGTGTATGGTTCCCTTAAGCATTATGTAGTGTCCCTCTTTATCTCTTTTGATTAACTTTGGCTTGAAATCTATTTTATTTGATATGAGTATGGACACTCCTGCTTGTTTCCGAAGTCCATATGAGTGATATGATTTTTCCCAACCTTTCACCTTCAGCCTATGTATGTCTTTTCCTATCAAATGTGTCTCCTGTATGCCGAATATTGTTGGGTCTTGTTTTGTGATCCATTCTACTAGCCTGTGTCTCTTAATTGGTGAGTTTAAGCCATTAACACTTAGGGTTATTATTGAGATATGGGTTGTTCTTCCAGCCATATTTGTTTATTTCTGTTACTAAACATGGTTTGTTTTCCTCTTTGATTATCCCCCCCCCTTTACTGTCCTACCTCCCACTGTTGGTTTTCATTGTTATTTTCCATTTCCTCTTCCTGTAATGCTTTGGCGAGGATGTTTTGAAGAGATGGTTTTCTAGCTGCAAATTCTTTAAACTTTTGTTTATCGTGGAAGGTTTTAATTTCATCCTCCATCCTGAAGCTTAATTTCGCTGGATACACAATTCTTGGTTGGAACCCATTTTCTTTCAGTGTTTGAAATATGTTATTCCAGGATCTTCTAGCTTTCAGAGTCTGTGTTGAAAGATCAGCTGTTATCCTGTTTGGCTTACCCCTAAATGTAATCTGCTTCCTTTCTCTTGTAGCTTTTAAAATTCTCTCCTTATTCTGTATGTTGGGCATCTTCATTATAATGTGTCTAGGTGTGGATCTCTTATGATTTTGCACATTCAGCGTCCTGTAGGCTTCTAGGATTTGGGATTCTGTCTCATTCTTCAAGTCTGGGAAGTTTTCTTGTATTATTTCATTGAATAGACTGCTCATTCCTTTGGTTTGGAGCTCTGTACCTTCCTGTATCCCAATGACTCTTAAGTTTGGTCTCTTAATGTTATCCCATATTTCTTGGATGTTCTGCTCATGGTTTCTTAACAGTCTTGCTGAGCTGTCTATATTCTTTTCCAGTTGAAATACTTTGTCTTCATTGTCTGATATTCTATCTTCTAAGTGTTCTACTCTGCTGGTAATATTCTCCATTGAGTTTTTAAGTTGGTTTATTGCTTCCTGCATTTCTAGGATTTCTGATTGTTTTTTTTTTATAACCTCTATCTCCCTGTATAGTTGATCCTTTGCTTCCTGGATTTGTTTGCGTAATTCGTTGTCGAAGTGATCTTTCGTTGTCTGATTTTGCTGTTTAATGTCTTCCTTGATACTCCAGATCATCTGAAGCATGTATATCCTGAATTCTTTATCTGACATCCATCTGCTGCAGCTGTTACCTCTTCTAAAGTTGCGTTGACCTGCATTGCTTGTGGTCCTTTCTTTCCTTGTCTTTTCATACTGCTTGCGTATCTTTCCTGCAGGTGAGGGCGGCGGCTCTGCTCTCTCCTTATTCCAATTGGGGTGTCGTGGCTACCACGCCGGCAGGTCACTGGGCCTGTTCTGGGAGCTGGCGGCGGCTCTGTTCTGCCCCTACTCCAATTGGGGTGACGAGTGTACCACGCCGGCAGGCCACCTGGCCTGATCCGCCGGTCGGTTGCAGGTTTGCCTACCCTGCAGGCACGGGCAGCGGCTCTACTCTGCCCCTACTCCAAATGGGGTGACGTGTCTGTAGTACCGGCAGGCCACTGGGCCTGTCCCGCTGGTCGGTCGCAGATCTGCCCACCTTTCGGGCACGGGTGGAGGCTCTGCTCTGCCCCTACTCCAATTGGGGTGTCGTGACTACCCCGCTTACAGGACACTGGGCCTGTAGCTGGCACGGGCAGCAACTCTGCTCTGCCACTACTCCAATTAGGGTGGTGTTTGTACCACGCCAGCAGGCTCCTGGGCCTGAGCCTGATCCGCCGGTCTGTTGTAGGTCTGCCTACCTTGGAGGCGAGGGCGGCGGATCTGCCCTGACCCTCCTACCATGCCTGCGGACCCCTGGGCCTGATCTGCAGGTTGATCACTGGTCTGCTCACCCTGCAGGCACGGGTGGCGGTTCCGCTCCGCCCCCACTCCAATTGGGGTCACGTGACCACCACACCGGCAGGGCCTGATCTGGGCATGGGAGAAGGATCTGCTCTGCCCCTACTCCAGTTGGGGTGACGTGTGTACCACACTGGCAGGCCACTGGGCCTGACCCGCCAGGCTGTCACAGGTCTGTTTACCTTGCAAGCGCGAACGGCGGCTCTGCCTTGCCCCTCCTACCACGCCCATGTACCACTGGGTCGCAGGTCTGCCCACCTTGCAGGTGCGAGTGGCGGCTCCACTCCGCCCCCTCTCCAATTGGGGTCATGCAGTCACCACGCTGGCGAGCCGCTGGGCCTGCTCCGGACGCTGGCGGCGGCCCGGCTCCTCCCCTCTGGCTCGACGACAAATTGAGGAGACTCGGGTGACTGTGCCTCACCCCCCCTACCAGGAGACCAACTGCTTATGTCACCGCTGGTATTGATGAAGTTCTCTCCTCCCCCGCTTTCTGCTGACATCAGATCTCTGCCATGTTGGTATCCTATGCGAATGGCAGCAT
Organism: Marmota flaviventris; assembly: GCF_047511675.1. Taxonomy (NCBI): domain Eukaryota; kingdom Metazoa; phylum Chordata; class Mammalia; order Rodentia; family Sciuridae; genus Marmota; species Marmota flaviventris. The sequence goes on along the minus strand of NW_027288078.1, from coordinate 90,236 downwards.
TTTGTTCCCCTTGCCGGGCAACCAAAGCAACAGGTGAGTCCTGACCGGCCCTCAGCAGGACCCGGACCGAGAAGCAGTTTCCTCGGGCTCCTAGCCCCGGTCCAGGGAAGTTCTGGGAGCCGGAACTCAGCCGCTCCGTGCTCGGTGTGAGCTCCTATAAGTGTAAGCTCCATGAAGCAGTCCCCGCGGGCTCAGTTCCGGGAGCCGGAATTCGGCTGCTTAGTGCTTGGTGTATACTCTGATAGGAGCAGGGTCCAAGAAGCAGCCTCCACAGGCTCCACAGCCCTGGGCCAGGGCGGTTCCGGGACGGTTCCGGGAGCCGGAACTCGGCCGCCCCACGCTCGGTGTTCGCTCCGATAAGGTCAGGTTCTAAGAAGCCCCCAGGCGCTGAACCCTAGCAATCTGTCTGCAAGCCGCAGGCGAATTGCAGCCTGAAATTACCTGATCTATGGCTGAATGAGCTGCGGTCAGTTGAAAACAGGGAAGGTGACGTCAGTTTACCAACATGGTGGCTGCTGGCCTCCTCTGTGGTCTGACCGGTGTGGAGAACCGAGATGGACAGCTTCCTTCCCCCATCTCGAACCCAGAATTCAGCCCTGAGTACAGTGCTTGCACGGCTGGCAGAAACTGCAGCGCTGTAACCCTGCATCTCTATCCCAGCACGCGCTGCAGACTCTAGCCGCGGGGCGATTTGCTGAATAAGCAGTGTTACCCTCCGTGCGACAAACCTCTCGCGTTTGAGTCCCCATAGCCAATCCTCGTGCAATGGAAATCCTTCCTCCAGGTTCCGGAGCACCCCACTATTGCTGGAAATTCCTAACAAGATATCCTTTAGCCATCCTGACTTGTCATACTCCCACACAGTGAAGCAGCACACAGGGGCAATGCACTCCCCTCGCCGCCATCTTTACATCGATCTGACCTAATTCTAATTCTAACACAAACCCTAACCCTAATTTTAATTCTAATGCTAATTTGAGCCACAACACTAAACTTGTAGCTAAACCAAAAGCTAATCCTGACCCTGACCCTGATCCTAATAATAGCCCTAGCCCTAAAGCTGACCTTTAACCTAAGCTTAACTCTTACACTATACCTAGCCATAACCTAACCCTAAAACTATCCTTATCATTTACCCTAGACTTCATATTAGCCCTAGACCTGGTCCTAGCCATAACCCTAACAGAAACCCTAGCCCTTAACCTACCCTAAACCTAGCTTAATCCTAAACTGAAGTATAACCCTAGGCTTATTCCTAATTCTAACACTTACCCTTGCCCTAAAACTAGCTATAACCCCACTCATTCCCCTAAACTTAACCTTAACACCAATGCTAACCCTAACTCTAGCCCAACCCCTTGGTATAACCTCAACACTAACACTAGCCTTAATACTAGCCCTAATTAATCCTAACTCTAACACTAAACCTACACTTAATCCTAGCCCTAATTTAGCCCTAAAACTTATCTTAACTCTAGCCCTAATCCTCACCATAATTTATCCCTAACCCTAGTCAGAATTAGAATTAGAATTAGGGTTAGCCCTAGCCCTAATTCTAGTCCTAATTTAGTCCTAACTCTAACACTACCCTAAGACTACTACTAAGACTAACTCTAATTCTCACCCTAGCTGTATACCTAGTTCTAATCATATTTGTTACCATAACCTAAACCTAGCCCTAGGCCTAGCCCTTACCCTAGATCTAACCCTAACTAAATCTAACCCTAACTCTAAGCCTAAACCTCAACCTAACACTAGCTCTACCCCTGATGCTAATACATAATCTAGCCATAAAAGTAGCCCTAGCCCTAATACAAAACAACCTATATTCCTAACCCTTAACCTAAACCAAACACTAACCATACACATAGTACTAACTTTAGCCATAATTCGTGTTCTAACTCTAACCCTAAAACTAACCCTGACTCTGACAGTGACCCTAACAATAACCCTTGCTCTAAACATCACCATAACCCTAAACCTAACCATAACACTAGACCTAACCCTAACCCTAACCCCAAAACTAGCACTAATTGTAATTCTAGTTCTTACATTAGCCATAGCCTTATCCCTAGCCCTAACCATACCCAAAACCAAACCCTAATACGAGTCTTAACCCTATTTTAACCCTAACTCTAAACCTAACCCTAACCCAGGACTTAGCCCTAAACCTTACCATAACACTAGCCAGATTTCAAACCATTACCCAAGCCCAATCACTAGCTCTAAACCTATCCATTACCCTAACAATAACCATAACTCTAATGGTAACCCTAGGCCTACCCTATACTTATCCCTAACCCTAACCTGTTTCATTAACCTAAACCTAATCTGAACCCTAAACTTAATCTTATCATTACCATAACCCTAACCCTAATGCTAATTTGAGCCCTAACCCTAAATCGTAACCTAAACCAAACAGTAAATCCCACCCTCCCATAATAATATGCCAAGTTAAAACCTTGACCCTACCACTAAACCTAACATTTATACTTGACCTAGCCATAAACATAACCCTAAAACAAATGCTAACCATAACCCTAGACCTGACATTTGCCCTTGCCGTAATTCTAGCCTTAACATTAACACATACAAACCCATAAGCCTAACCCTAACCCTAGCCCTAATCCTATCCAATAACCCTAGTCCTAACCCTAACCCTATCAATTACCCTAAATATAACCCTAATTATAATGCTAACCCTAGGCCTATATCTAACCCTATCCCTAACCGTAACCCTATTCATTATGATAAAACTTACCTGAACCCTAAACCAAACCCTATTATCACCCTAACCCAAACTCTAATGCTAATTCAATCCTTAACCCTAAACCCTAACCTAAACAAAACCTAAACCTGACCCTGACCCTAAAATACCCCTAGCTCTAAAAGTGATCCTTTTCCTAAACCTAACACTTACACTAAAGGTAGCCATAGACCTAACCCCAAAACTGTCCCTAACCATAACCCTAGACCTCACATTCACCCTAACACTAATTCTAGCCCTAGCCCTAACACAAACCCTAGGCCTCATCCTAGCCCTAAACCTAGCCTTAATCATAACTCTAATGAAACCCTAGCCCTAACCCTAATTCTAACTTTCACCCTATCTTATCTCTAGCTCTATCCCCATCGCTTACACTGAACCTACCCCTAAGACTAAAACTAATTCTAGGCCTAAACAGAACAATAAACCTAGCCCTATTACTAGCCCTAATTAAGCCCCCGATACCTAACGAAACACTAAGCTTAGCCATAAGACTAACTTTCACTCTCATCCTAGGACTATTCCTAATTCTAAACCTATCCCTTACCATTACATTAATCCTAGCCATAAACCAAGACCTAACAGTAGCCCTATCCTTTGTCCTAGACCTAACCCTAGATTTATTCCTAAATCTAAATCTAACTTTAACCCTAGCCTAAACCTAAACCTAACAATAGCTTAAACCTAATGCTAAGCCTAAAATTAGCCCTAACCATAGCCCTAGCCATAAAACAAAACCGAGCCATAGCCCTAACTTTAAAAATTTACCTAAACCAAAACCTGACCCTACACCTAGCCCTAACCCTAGCCCTAATTTGAGTCCAAACTCTAACCGTAAAAATACTCTGATTTTGAATTTGAACCTAACACTGACCCTAGCTCTAAATGTTATACCTAAACTTACCATTAGACCTTGTCCTAACCCTCATCATATAACTAGCCCAAATCGTAACCCTAGTTCATACATTGGCCATAATTCTAAACCTAGCCCTAACTCTAACCAACACCTAGCCTTAATGCAAGACATAAACCTAGCTTTAACCCTAAACCTGAACCTAACACTAAGCCTAACCCTAACCCTAAACATAGCTCTAATCCTAGCTCTAATCCTATCCCTTACCCTAAGCTAACCCTAATGCTAATGCTAACCCTAGGCCTAACCCTAATCCTTACCCTAACACAAAACATCACCCTAATACTAGTCTTAACCTTGCCCTCATTCTAGGTCTAACCATAACCCAAACCCTATCCGTAACCCTGAAACATATTCTGACCCTAATGGGAGCCGTATGTTTAAACCAGACCCTAACCATAAACCGAACCCTAACACTAACACTAGCAGTAAAACTATACCTAAACCTAACCCTAACACTAGCACTAGACCTAAACGTAATCCTAAATCTAGCATATCTCTAGGCCTAGACCTAAACAAAAACCTAGCCCTAGCCCTTATAATAAAACTGAACCTAACACAAACTTTAACGCTACCCCTAGACATAACTCTAGTGATAATTCTGGGTTTAACCCTAACCCTAACTATAACCCGAACACTGACACTGACCCTAACACTAACGCTAGCTCTAAACATCATGCTAATGGTAATCCTAACTGTAAAACTTGACCAAGCCATAATGCTTACCCAAAAAGTAGCCCTAATTATAACCCTTTTTATACATTGGTTTTAGGCCTAACACTAGTCCCAACCTAAACCAAAACCTGGCTCTAATCTGAGTGCTAACCCTATTTTTAACACTAACCCTAAAACTAGCCCTAACCCATCCCCTAACCTTAGTTCTAACCCTAGCTCTAACCCTAGCTCTTACCCTATCCATTACATTAAACTAAACCCTAAACTTAATGCTAACCCTAGTCCTAACCCTAATCCAGAGCCTAACCCAAACCCTAACCCTATTACTAATCCTAACCCTAACCTTCGATTTAGCTCTAACCCTATCCTAAACCCAAAACCTTACACTGACACTTATTCTGACCCTAACACTTACCGTAAGTCTAAACCTGACCCTAACCCGAAACCGAACCCTAAAATTAGCACTACAAGTAATCCTATACTTAAACCTAAACCTAACACTAGCCATAGACTTAAACCTAATCCTAAATCTAGCCATATCTCTAGCCCTAGACCTGAAAAACAACCTAGCCCTAGCCCTAACAGTATGCCTTAACCTAAATCAAACTCTAACCCTATCCCTAGACATAACCCTAGTCCTAATTCTGGCAGTAACTCCAACACTAACTCTAATCTGAACACTGGCCCTGACCCTAACATAATCCTAGCTCCAAAGCTCACCCTAAACCAAAACCTAATCCTAACACTAGACCTAACCATAACCATAACCCTAAAACTAGCCCTAATCATAACCCTAGCTCTTACATTACCCATGGCCCTAACCCTAGGCCTAAACTAACACAAAACATAGCCCTAATCCTAGGCCTAAACATAGCCCTAAGTGTAACCCAAAACCTAACCCTAGCCCTAAACCTAACCTTAAGCCTCACTTTAGACCTAACGCTAGCTCAAACCTAACCTTTACCCTTAACATAACCCTAGCCCTATCCCAAAACCTAACCTAACACTAGACATAATCCTAACCTTAACCATAGCACTAACCATAGCTCTAATTATATTCACTACCCTAACCCAAGCCCTAATCCTAACCATGACCCTAGCCCTAAACCTAGCAATAATTCTATCCATTACCATAATCATAATCCTAAGCCTAAAGCTAACCCTAGGCTTAAGCTTAACCCTATCACAACCCCTAAACCTATCTATTGCCCTAAAACTAACCTGAACCCTAATCCTAAGCCTATTCATTACCCTAACCCTAACTCTAACTCTAATGCTAATTCGAGCCCTAAACCTAAACCTTAACCTAAACCAAACTTTAAACCAAACACTGACCCTAATAATACACATAGCTGTAAACTTGACCCTTACCCTAAATCTAAACCTAACACTAGACCTAACCATAAACATAACCTGAAACCTATCCCTAACTATAACCCTAGACCTGAAATTATAACTATAACCCTAGCCCTAATGCTAACCATAACCATAACAGGAACAGAAGCTCTCATCATAGCCAAAAAATTAGCCTTAATCATAACCCTAACCCCAATTTGAACGCTTTCCCTAGCCCTAAACCAAGATATAACCCCATTGCTTACCCTAAACCTAACCAAAACCCTAATCCTTACACTAAATTTAGCCCTAACCTTAACCCTAGGACTAAACCTAACACTAACCCTAGCCCTAATCCTAAACCTAACCCTAGCTTTCAGACTAACTATAACTATCAACCTAGCCCTAGCCCTAATTCTAACCCTATCACTTACCATAACCTTATTCATAGCCATAGCCTAGAATAACCCTAGCCCTAAGCTTACACTTTGCCCTAACCCTAGATCTAAAACTAACTCTAATTCTAACCCAAAATCTACACCTAAACCGAAACCTAACACTAGCCCTAACCCTAACGCCAATCCTAAAACTAGCCCTAACCATAGGCTTAGCACTAAAACAAAATTGAGCAATAACACTAACCCTAAACTTTTACCTAAACCAAAACCTAACCTTACATCTAGCCCTAAGCCTAGCCCTAATTTGAATCCTAATCTTAACCCTAAACTACCCCTTAACCTGTCTCTGACATTAACACTAACCCTACCTCTAAACATCACCCTAAACCTAAACCTTACCCTAACACTAGACTTGGTCCTAACCCTAATTCTAAAACTAGTTTTAATCATAACCCTAGATCATAAATTAGCCATAATCTTAAACCTAATGCTAAACAAAACCTAGCCCATATCTGATACCTAACCCTGGCTTTCACCCTAACCCTAATTCTAACACTAGCCCTAACTCTAACCTGAACCCTAGCTCTAACCCTAGCTCTAACCTCATACTTTACCCTAGCCAATCCCCAACCCTAATGCTTACCCTAGTCCTAAAACTAATCCTTAGTCAAACACAAACCCTAAACCTATTACTAATCCTAACCCAAGCCCCCATTATTGTTATAACCACAACCCAAATTTTAACCATATCCCTGACAGTTATTCTGACCCTAAACCTAAACCAAATCCTAACACTAGCCCTACATATAACCCTATATCTAAACCTAACCCTAACACTAGCCTTGATTAAACCTAATCCTAAATCGAGCCAGATCTTTAACCAAGAACTAAACATAAAACTAGCCCTAGCTCTAATGATAACCCTTAACCTAAGCCAAACAATAACCTAACCATTAGAACAAACCAATACAAATTCTGGCTCTAGCCCGAACCCTAAACCTAATCAAAACACAGAACCTGACACTAACACTAACCCTAGCTATAAAACTGACCCTAATGGAAACCTAAATCTAACACTAGACCTAGCCATAACCATAAACATAACCCTTACATCACCATAGCACTAAAACTAGATCAAAACCTAACACAAAACCTAGCCCTAATCCAAGGCCTAAATCTAGCCCAAAGTGTAATCCTAACCCTAACCTAACCTTATCCCTTACCCTAACCCACACCCTCATGCTAACCCTAACCATCACCTTAGACCTAACAATAGATAAAACCCAAAACTGAATCCTAAAAATAACCCTAGCCCTAGCCCTAAACCTCATTCTAATCCTAGCCCCAATCATAATGTTAACACTAGTTCTAATACTATCTCTAAAATTAACCATTACCCTAAATCGACCCTTAACCCTAATGATAACACTAGCTCTAATCTTAATTGTAAACCTAACCCTAAACCTAACCCTCATGGTAGCCTTAACCCTAGATAAAAACCTAACCCTTACTCTAACACTAACCTTAGCCCAAACCCTAACACTAACCCTAAATCTAAAACTACCCCTAACCCTAACCTGACATTTAACCCTATCCATTACCCTAACTCTAATGATAATCTTAGCCCTAAACCTAACACTAAGCCTAAACCTAAAACTACCACTAACCCTTACCCGATATGTAACCCTATCCATTAACCTAACTCTAAAGATAACCTTCGTTCTAACCCTAAAACTAACCCTAACCTTAACCATAAATCTAACCCTAGACATAATCCTAAACCTAACCCTAACCCTAGCACTAACCCTAGATCAAAACCTAACCTGTACCCTAAACCTAACCCAAACCCTAACCCTAGACCTGGCCTAACCCTAACCCTAACTGTAGTCCTAATCCTATGCAAAACCCTAGCCCTAACACTAGCTCTAATGCTATTCATTACCCTAACAATAACCCTAACCCAAATAGTAACCATAGGCCTAACCCTAACCCTATCACTCACCCTAACCCTACCAATTACACTAATCTTAACCTGAATCCTAAACCTAAACCTATCCATAAATCTAACCCTAATTCTAACCTTAATGCTAATTTGAGCCCTAACCCTAGTAACTAACCTAACACAGACCCGAAACCTGACCCTGACCCTAAAAATACACCTTACTATTAACCTGGGCCTTACCTTAAACCTAACATTAGACCTAGCAATGAACTTAACCCTATAGCTATCCCTAGCCATAACCCTAAACCTGATATTTTTCCTATGCAAAAAATTTTGCCCTGAACCTAACATAAACCCTAGCCCTCATCCTAACCCCAAATATAGCCTGAAATCTACACAAACCTAACCCTAGACCTAAACCAAATTCTAATCATTGCCCTAGCCCTAAACCTAGCTATAACCCCATCCCTTCCCCTAAACCTAACCCTAAACCTAATCCTAAACACATCCCTAACCCTAGGCCTAAAACTAACACCAATCCTAGACATATTCCTAGCCCTAATTTTGCCCTAAACTTAACCCTAACCCTAGCCTTAAGTCTAACTCTAACTATCGCCCTTGCTCTATTACTCGATCTAACCCTTTCCCTAACGGTAACCCAAACACTAAACCTAACGCCCTAATTATAGCCATAGCCCTACGACTAGAAATAACCATAACTCTAAATGTACCTCTAAGCCTAAACTCACCCTATCACTAGCAATAATATTAACATTAATCGTAAAACTACCCTTAACTTTAGCCTTAGCCTAAAACATAATGAGCCATAGCACTAACCCTAAACCTTAACCTAAACCAAATCCTAACCCTTCATCTAGCCCTAAGCCTACCCCTAATTAGAGTCCTATCCCCAACCCTAAAACTAACCCTCACACTGACTCTGAACCTAACACTAACCCTAGATCAAAACATCAACCTGAACTAAAATCTAACCATAAATCTAGACTTAGCCCTAACCGTAACCCTAAAATTATCCCTAATCATAAACCTAGGTCTTACAATATCTGTATCCCTAACCCTAACCCTAATGTAACCCAAAATCTAGCCCTAATGTGAGCTCCAACCCTAGCTTTAACACTAACTCTAAACCTAAACCAAGTCCTAAGCCTTACGCTAAACCTAACCCTAATTTAAACCTAGCACTAACCCTAAACCTAACACTAACCCTAACAGTAACACTAACTATAACTATAATCCTAGGCCTAACCCTAGCTCTAATCCTATCCATTACCCTAACCCTAACCCTAATCCTAAAAATAATGCTAACCCTCAGCTGAACCCTAACACATTCACTAACCGTAACCTATCTGTTACCCTAAACATAACCCTAACACAAAACCTAACCAAACACCAAACATAGATGTAACACTAACCCTAAAACTAGCCCTAAGTGTAACCCTAGTTCTTATATTAGACGGAGCCCTAAAGCTAACACAAAAAATAGCCTAGCCCTAATCCAAGCTCTAACCCTAGCTTTAACCCTAACCCTAAACCTAACCCTAGCCCTAACTCTAACCCTAACACTAGCCCTAACACTAGTGATAACCCTTTCCCTTATCCTAAGCCAAACTTTAACCCTAAAGCTACTCTAATCTTAAACCTAATTCTTACCTAACCCAAAACCGAACTCTATTACTAGTCCTAATCCTAATCCTCAATCTAGCTCTATCACTATCCAAAACCCTAACTCTATTCCTGACCCTTATTCTGACCCTAAAACTAACCATAGGTCTAAACCTGACCCTATCCTCAATCGACCCCTAATAATGGCACTACCTGTAATCCTTTAACTAAAGTTTACCCTAACACTAGACTTAGACCTATGCTTAATCCTTTTTCTACTGATAACACTAGGCCTAGCCTTAAACAAAAACTTAGTCCTAGCACTAATATTAAACCTTAAACAAACAAAAATGCTAACCGTACCCCTAGAACAAATCCTAGTCTTAATGCTGGCCCTAAAAATAAACCTAACCCTAAACTGAACACTGACGCTTACCATAACACAAAACCTAGCTCTAAACCTTATCCTAACAAAAAACATAAACCTAACACTAGACCTAGCCATATCACTAACCCTGAAACAAGCCATCACCATTTGCCAAAACCTACCTCTAACTCTATCCATTACCCTAACACTAAACCTAAACCCAATGCTAAACTTAGCCCTAACCCTCACACTGATTCTAACTCTAATCCTTGTCCTAGTCAAAACACTAGCTCAATCCCTAACCCTTTAACTTAAACTAACCCAAACACTAACCCATGGCCTACACCTAAACCTAACCTTAACCCTAGACTTAATCCTAACGCTAAACCTATCCCTAACCTTAGCTCTAAGCCTATATATTACCCTAACTCTAACCCTAATCTTAATGATAACCCTAGCTCAAACCCTAGCTCTAGCCCTACCCATTATCCTAACCCTAACCCTAACCCTTATGATAATCCTAGCCCTTACCCTAAATCTACTCTAACACTAACCCTTGACATAACCATAAACCTAACCCTTACCATAGAGATAACCCTTGCTCAAATCCTAACCATTACCCTAAACCTAAACCTAAGTCTATCCCTAATCCTAATCTTAAACCAAAACCTAACCCTAACTCTAACCCTAACATGAAATCAAACCCTTTGCAATACCCTAAACCTAATAATAACCCTAGCCCTAAACTTAACACTAACCTTGACCCTAACCGTAACTATAACCTAGACCCAACCCTAAATCTAACCCTTGCCCTAGCACTAACTCTAGCTCAAACTCTAAACCATATCCTAAACCTAAACCTAACCCAAACTCTAGGCCTAACCCTAACTCTAGCCCTAATACAAACAATAACTGTAGCCCTAACCCTATCCGTTATGCTAAGCACACCATAACTCTAAGGCTAACCCTAGGCCTAACCCTAAACCTTTTGCTAACTCTAAACCTATCTATTACCCTACACCTAACATGAACCCTGAACCTAAACCTATCACTACCCTAACCAAACCCTAATGCTAATTCAATCTCTAAACCTAAACCCTCACCTAAACAAAACCCAAAATCTAATTCTAACCCTAGAAGAAATTCTAGGCCTAAATCTAGCCCTAAGCATAAGCCCAACCCTAACCCTAGACCTAACAGTGTCCCTAAACCTAAACCTAGCCTTAGTCTCAAACCTTACTCAAAGCCTAACACTTACCATGAATATAAATTTAGAAATGTACCTTATTCTAAACCCTAACCCTAGCCCTAACACTGAACTATATCCTATCCCTAAACCTATCTCTATACCTACACCTTACCTAACCCTACACCTAACCTAATTTATAACCCTAGCCTTACCATAATCATAACCCTAACCCTAACCAGAAAACTAAAAATAGACCTAAACTTAAACCTAACACTCACCATAGCCTTAATCCTAGCTCAAAACTTAACCCATACCATAAACCTAACTATAACCATAGCCTTAACATTAACCCTAAAAATAAATCTAACCCTAAACCTAAACCTACATCTAATCATATCCATTACCCTAACCCTTATCCTAACCCTAATGATAACCCAAGCCCTAGCCTTAGCGCTAACCCTAAACCTACCATAATGCTGTCCCTAGACGTAAGGCTGAAGCAAATTCTCGACCTATCACTAGCACTAACACTAGCTCAAAACCTAGCCCTTACGCTAAACATAACAATAGCCCAAAACCTAGCCGAGTAATAGACCTAACCCTAAACCTTAACCTTAAAACATAAACCTAGCCCTTGCCATAGTCCTAACCCTAGATCAAACTATATCAATTATGCTAAATTTAACACTAACAATAGTCCTAAACCTAAACCTAACCCTAACCCCAACCCGACATCTAAACCTGTCCATTACTTTAACCCTAATGGTAACCCTAATCCTAACCCTAGACCTAATCCTAAATCTAACCCTAATCTTAGTACTAACCCTAGCTCAAACCCTAACCCATATGCTAAACCTAACCCTAATCCTAACTCTATCCCTAATCTTCAACATAACCCTAGCTCTAACCCTAGCTCTAACCTATCCATTAACCTAATGATAACTATTAACCTAATGCTAACCCTAGGCCTAACCCTAACATTATTCATTACCCTAAATCAAACCTGAGCTCTAAACCTAACCTAAAACCTAAACCTAACCTTTTCCATTACCCTAACCCTAACTCAAATATAATGCTAATTTGAGACATAACACTAAACCTCAACCTAATCCAAACCCAAAACCTGACTCTGACTATTATAATACCCCTAGCTCTCAATGTGAATCTCAACCTAAACCTATCTCTGACACTAGACCTAGCCATAAATCTTACCCGAAATCTATCCCTAACCATAACCCTAGACCTGATATTAGCCCTAGCCCTAATTCTTGCCCTAACCCTAACACAAATGCTAGCCCTCATCCTACCCCTAAACCTAGCCTTGATCCTAACCCAAGCCCTAACTCTAGCACTATCCCTAATGTTATCCCTCACCCTAGTTCTGAACCTTGTTATGACCTCATCCCTTCCCACAAATCTAACCCTAATTCTAACCCTAGACTTGTCCCTTACACTAATCCTAGACCTGATCCTAGCTCTAATTTAGCCCTAACTCTACCAATAAAACTAACTCTAAGTCTTGCCCTAGCCCTATTCCTAGATCTAACCCTATCCCTTGGTATAACCCTAACACTTGCCTTAACCTTAGCCCTAACCCTAGCCCTAACCCTAACCCTAGAACTAACCATAACTTTAAGTCCAACCCTAATCCTAAACTTCACACTAACACTAGCCTTAACACTAACAGTAATCCTAAAACTAGCCCTAATCTAGTTCAAGCTCTAAAACAATATTGAGCCATAGCCCTAACCCTAAACCTTAACCTAAACCAAAACCTAACCCTACACCTAGCCCTAAACCTAGCCCTAATTCAGTATTAACCTAACCCTAAAACTAACCTTGAGACTGACTCTGAGCTTAAACTAACGCTAGATCTACATCACCCTAAAAGTATACCTAAACCTAAAGCTAGTACTAGCCATAATTGTAATCCTAAAAGTAGCCCTAATCATAACTCTAGTTCTTACATTATACGTAGCCCTAACCTAACCAAAATCCTGTCCCTAAACTGAGCCCTACACCTCGTTTTAACCCTAACCCTAACCCTAGCCCTAACCATTACCCTAAACCTAAATCTAACCCTAAAACTGGCCCTAACCCTAAACCTAACACTAGACTTCATCCTAACCCTAATCCTAGCCCTAACTCTAGCTCTAAACCTATCCATTACCCTAAACATAACCTGAACTCTAATGATAACCCTACCCTTAAACTTAACCCTAATCCTAAACCTAGACCTGACACTAACCCTAACGGTCGAACTAGCCCTAACCATAGCTCAAACCCTAACACTTATACTAAATCTAACCCTAATACTAACCCAAGACCTAACCCTAATACTAACCCTAGCCATAATCCTAACCATAATCCTAGCCCTAAACCTATCCATTACTGTAAACATAAGCCTAATGCAAGCATAGATCTAAACATAGCTCTACCCCCACCCATTACACTAGCCCTACGTATAATCATCATGATAACACTAGTGCTAATCCTAAACCTACTCTAACCTTAACTGTAAACTCAACCCTATTCCTGTTTCTAAGCCTTCACTAACCCTAACTGTAAACCTAACCCTAGACCTAACCACAAACCTAACCCTTGCCATAGTACTAATCCTAGCTTAAAGACTAAGAGTTATGCTAAACCTAACACTAATACTAGTCATAAAACTAAATCTAACCGTATACATTTAGGCCTAACCCTAAAACTATGGCTAACACTAACCTTATCCTTACCTAAACCTAAAATGGACACTAAACCTAACCCTATCAATTACTCTAACCCTAACTCTAATCCTAACCCTAATGCTAATTCGAGCCCTAAAACTAAACCAAAACCTAACCCAAACTCTGAGCAAGACACTGACTCTAATAACACACCTATCTCTAAGCTGACCCTTACCCTAAACATAACCCTTAAACTAAACCTAGCCATAAAACTAACCATAAAAATATCCCTAACTGTAACCCTAGACCTGACATTAGCACTCTACCTAATTCTTGTCTGAAACCTAACCCAAACCCGAGCCCTTATCCTAGCACTAAAACTACCCTTAATCCTAATCCGAACCCTAACCCTAGCTCAAACCCGAATTTCAACCCTCGCCCTAGTTCTGAACCTAGGTATATCCACATACTTTCCCCTATTTCTAACCCTAACCCTAAACCTATAACTAACACTATCCCTAGCCCCAACCCTACGCCTAATCCTAACACTAACCATAGCTCTAATCCTAGCCCTAATTTACTGCTGACTGTAACCATAACTCTAACCCTAGCCCTAAGACTAACCCTAACTCTAGCCCTAGACCTATTTCTAGTACCAACCTTATCTATTGCCAAACCCTAACACTAGCCCTAACATCAGTCCTAACCCTAGACATAGTCTTAAATCTAGAACTAACCCAAACTTTAAATCTAACCATAGCTCTAAAGCTAAACCACACCCAAACACTAGCCCTAAATCTAATTCTAATTTAAAAACTAGCCCTAACCCTAGCCATAGCCCACAAACAAAACTTAGCTATAGCTCTAATACTAACCCTTAACCTAAACCAAATCCTAATGCTACACCTAGTCCTAACCCTATCCCTACAACTAATACTGACTCTGACCCTAAAATTAACCCTACCTCTAAACATCACCCTAAACATAAACCTAACCAAAACACTAGACCTAGCCCTAATCCTAACCCTAAAACTATCTCTAAATGTAAAGCTAGATTTTACATTAGCCATAGCCCTAACCCTAACACAAAACCTAATGATAATCTGAGCCTCAACCCTAGTTTTAACTCTAACCCTAACCCTAACCATACCCAAAACCTAGCTCTAAACCTATACCATACCCTAAGTCAAACTCTCACCCTAATGCAACCCTATTTCTAACACTAATCCTTAGCTTAACACAAACCCTAACTATATTACTAGTCCTAACCATAGCCCTCATTCTATCTCTAACTCCAACCCAAAGCCTAAGCCTAGCCCTTACCCTTATTCTGACCCTAACACTAATTCTAGGTCAAAGCCTGACCTTAACACTAAACCGAACCCTAACACTAGTCCGACCAGTAAACCTATACCTAAACCTAACCATAACACTAGCACTAGACCTAAACTTAATCCTAAATATAGCCATAGCTCCAGCCCTAGTCCTAAACATTACCTAACCCTAGCCTTAAAATAACCATTAACCTAATTCAAAGACTAACCCTAGGCCTAGACCTAACTCTAGTTTTAATTCTGGCCCTAACCATAAACCCAATGCTAGCCCAAACACTGATGCTTACCCTAAAACAAACCCTAGCTCTAAACCTTTTCCTAACCCAAAACTTAAACCTAACAGTAGACATATCTATAACTCTAATCCAAAAAAAAAAAAACTAGCCATAACCATAAACCTAGCTCTTATATTACCCATAGCCCAACACTAGCCATAAACCTCACACAAAACCTAGCCCTAATACAAGTCCTAAATCTAGACCTAAGCATAACATTAACCCTAACCCTAGCACTAACCCTAAACTTAATGCTTGCCCCAGCCATAATCCAAGCTAAAACTCTAACCCTTACTCTAAACAAAACCCTTGCTCTATCCCTAATCCTAACCTTATCCCTATTCCTAAGTGTAACCATAGCCCAAACCCTAGCTCCAATTTTATCTCTTACCTTAAACATAACCCTAACCCTAATGCTAACCCTAGCCCTAACCCTAACCCTAACCCTAACCCTGATTCTAAACCTAACCCTCGCCCTAGCCCTAACCCTAGATCAAACAATAACACTTACCCTAAACCGGACCCTAACAGTAACCCTAGGATTAACCCAAACACTGGCCCTAATCCTAACCTTAACCTAAGCCCAAACACTAGCACTAAACCTATTCATTTGGTTTGCCTAAACCAAATGATAACCCTAGCCCTAACCCTAACCCTATCCCTAACACTAACCCTATACATTGCTCTAAACCAAACCTTAAATGTAAACCTAACTCTATCCATCACTTTAACCCCAACCCTAACCCTAATTCTAATTTTAGCCCTAACCTTAAACCTTATCCCAAACCAAACCCTAACCCATACTCTGACCCTAATAATAACCTAACTCTATAACTGACGCCTACACTGAATCTAACCTTACACTAGACCTAGCCAAAAACCTGTCCCTAACACTATTCCAAATCATAACCCTAGACCTAGGCCCTAATCCTAGCCCTAACACTAACACAAACCCTATCCCTCATCCTAGCCCTAAACCTAGACTTAATCCTAACCCAAACCCTCACCCTAGCCCTATCCCTAAATATAACCCTTGCCCTAGCACTGAACATAACTATATAACCCCATCCCTTCCCCTAAAACAAACCCTAACCCTAGACCTAACCATAGGCCTGACCCTAACATTAATCATAGCACTAATCCTAGCCCTATTTGAACCCAAACCTTAAACCTACCCCTAATCCTACCTCCAAGACTAACTCTAACTCACACCATAGCCCTATATCTATTTATAACTCTATTTGTTACCATAACCCTCACAATAGCCCTAACCTGAGCCATAACCCTAGCCTAGAAAGAGCACTAACCCTATATCTTACCATGTCTAAATCTAACCCTAAACTTAAGCCTAAACCTCATTCTACAACTAGCTCTAATACTATTGCTAATCCTAAAACTAGCCCTAATCCAAGTCCTAGCCCTAAAAAAAGAAAAAAAAAAATGAGCCATTGCTCTAACACTAAACCTTAACCTGAACCAAACCCTAACCCATAACTAGCCATAACCCGAGCTCTAATTCGAGTCATAGGCCTAAGACTAACCCTCACCCTGTCTCATATCCAAACACAAAGCCTAGCTCGAAATAGCACCCTAACACTAAAACTAATGGTAACACTAGACCTAGCCGAAACCCCAACCCTAAAACTAACCTAATCATAACCCTAGTTCTTACATTGGCCTTAGCAAAACCCAAGCCCTAACACTAACACAAAAATAGCCCGAATCCGAGCATTTACACTAGATTTAACCCTAACCCTAACCCTAAAACTATCCCTAAACATAACCCTAACTTAGCCCTAACTCTAGCTCTAATCCTATCCATTACCCTAAGCCAAACATTATTCATAATGTTAATTCTAGTCCTCACCTAATCCTTAGCCATACCCAAACGATAACCCTATTAGTAGTCCTAACACTAGCCCTCATTCTAGATCAAAACCTAACCCAAATAACCATTAACCTAATGCAAAGACTAACCCTAGCCCTAACCTGACACTAAAACTAATTATAGATCTAAACCTGACCCTACACCAAAACTGAAACCTGAAACTAGCTCTACCAGTAAACTTATACCTAAACCTAACCCTAACACTAACCCTAGACCTAAACCTAATAATAAATCTAGCTATTACTCTAGCCCATGACCTAAACAAAAACTTAGTGCTAGCCCTAAAAATAACCCTTAACATAAACCAAACACTAACCCTACAGCTAGATCTTACCATAATCCTATTCTGGTTTCACCCTAACCCTAACTTTACCTGAACACTGGCCAAGACACTAACATAAAACCCAGCTGTAAACCTGACCCTAACCCCAAACCTAAACCTAACGATAGACCTAGCCCAAACCCTAACCCTAAAACTAGCTCTAATCAAAACCCTAGATCTTACATTACACATAGCACTAAACCCTAGGCCTAAACCTAACACAAAACTTAATTAACCCTAACCCTAATCGAGGCCTAAACCTACCCTAAGCATAACCTTCACCCTAACACTAACCCTAGTCCTAACCCTAACCCTAACCCTCACCTTATTCCTAACCCTAGCTCAAAGCCTAGCCCTTAGGCTAAACATAACCCTAGCACTATCCCTAACCATAACACTAACCGTAGCCCTAATCCTAAACTTAACACTAGACCTAACACTAACTCTAACCCTAGCCATTACCCTAACTCTAACCCTAACCTAATGATAACCCTAACTCAAATCTAACCCTAATGAAAACCTATCCATAACCATAACCAAAACCCTAACCCATACCATGAAACTAACCCTAGACCTAACCCTAAACCTAAACCTTGCCATAGCCTTAACCCTAACTCAAACCCTAACACCCTAAAACCAACAGTAAAGCTAGCCCTAAAACTAAACTTAAACTTAAACCTAACCTTAACCATAAAGCTAACCTTACACCTAACTCAATCTATTACCCTAAACCTAATCCTAACCCTAAAGAAAACCCTATCCCTAACCCTAAACATAACCCTGACCATAACACTAAACCTAAACCTCGTTCTAGACCTAACCCTAGCTCAAAACCAAAACTTTACCATAAATATAACCCTAACTCTAAGCTAGGGTTACTAGCCCTAACCCAAAATCTAACCTAACTCTAGCCCTAATCCTAACCAACCCTAACACTAACCATAGATCTAATCCTATATATTATCCTTATGATAACCCTAATCCTAATGTTAATCCTAGGAATAACCCTAACCCTTTTGCTAACAATAAAGCTCTCCATTGCCCTAAACCTACCCTGAAAACTAAACCTAACCCAGTCAATTACCCTAACCCTAAGTCTAACCCTAATACTCATTTGAGCCCTATCCCAAAACTTTAACATAAAACAAACCCTAACCCTGATCCTGACCCTTAAAATACACCTAGCTCTAAACCTGACCCTTACCCAAAGCCTAACACTTACACTACAAATAGACACAAACCTAACACTAAATGTACCCAAACTGTAAAACTAAGCCCGGCATTAGCCCTAGCCCTAATTCTAGACTTAAACGTACAACAAAACCTAGCCCTCATCCTAGCCCTTAACCTAGCCTTAATCTTAACCCTAACCCTTACCCTAGCCCTAACCCTAATTCTAATCCTCACCCTACCTCTAAACCTAGCTATAACCCCATACCTTACCCTAAAATTAACTATAACCCTAGCCGTAACACTAGGCCTAAGCTGAACATTAACTCTAGCCCTAATCCTAGCCCTGACTTACCCTATCCCTAAAACTAACCAAAACCCTAGTCCTACGACTAACTCTAACTCTCACCCTTGCCCTAGCCCTAGTTCTAACCCTATCTGTTACCGTAACCATAACCCTAGTCCTAACCATTTCCCTATAGTTAAACCTAGCCCTAATCCTGGATCTAACACTAAAACCAAATCTAACCCTAACCCAAAGCCTAAGCCTAACACTAACACGAGACCTAACCTTAATGCTAATCTTATAACTAGCCCAAACCCTAAACCTAGGACTAAAACAAAACTGAGCAAACCCCTAAACCAAAACCTTAACTTAAACCAAACCCTAACACCTCACCTAGATGAACCCTAATTCGAGTCCTAACTCTAACCTTAAAACTTATCCTGACCCTGACTCAAATCCTAACACTGACCCTAGCTCTAAAGACCTCCTAAATTTAAACCAAACCCTAAAAATAACCCTAACACTAAAACCAGTCATAACCCTAACCTTAAAGCTAACCCTGACCCTGACTGATATCCTTACAGTCACCCTGGCTCTTAAATACAGCCCTCACCTTAAACCGAACACTAACAGTAACCCTTGCCCTATTTGAATCCTAACCTTAACCCTAAAACTAACTCTGATGATGACTCATATCCTAATAATAACCCTAGCTCTAAATATTACCCTAACCTTAAACCTAAACCTAACACTAGACCCACCCCTAAACCTAAACCTAAAACTAACCCTAATTGTAACCATGGCTCTTACATTAGCCAATGCCCAAATCTAGCCCTAAGCCTAACACAAAAACTAGCCCTAATTGGAGGTCTAAACCTATATTTAACCCTAACCCTAACCCTAACTCTAGCATTAACCCTAGCTCTAAGGCTATCCCTTAACCTAAGAAAAACCCTGACCCTAATGGTAACCCTAGACCTATCTCTAATCCTTAGGCTAAGCAAAACCCTAACCTTATTATTATCCTAACCGTAGCCTTCATTCTAGCTCTAACCCTAGCCCAAACCCTAACACAAACCCTGACCCTTATTCTGACCCTAGCACTAACCCTAGGTCTAAAACTGATCCTAACCATAGACTGAACCCTAACACTAACTCAGGACCTAAACCTAATACTAAATCTAGCCTTAACTCTAGCCCTAGACCTAACCTAACCCTAACCCTAACCATGATTACACTATCCTAACCCTAACAATAATCTTGAACCTAACTCAAACACTAAACCTAACACTAAACATTGTCCTAATTCTGGCTGTAACCCTAACACTAACTTTAACCAAAACACTGACCCAGCCTTTAGAGTAAACCTATCTCTAAATCTGACCCTACCCGAACATCTAATTTAACACTAGAGCTAGCAATAACCCTAATCCTACAACTAACCCTCAACATAACCCTAGCTCTTACATTAACCATGGCCCTAACCCTAGGCCTAAACCTAACACAAAACCTAGAGCTAATCCTAGGCCTAAATCAAGACTTAAGCCTAATCCTAACCCTAACCCTAGCCCTAACCCTAACCTAACCCTCACCTTAGTCCTAATCCGAGCTCAAAGCCTAAACATTACTCTAACTTAAACCTACACCTATACCTAAATCTAACCCTAACCCTAGCCCTAATCCTAAACTTATCCATAGCCCTAAACCTAGCTCTAAACCTACCCGTTACTCTAAACCTAAACCTAAACTTATTGATAATCCAAGGTGTAATACTAAACCTAAACCTAAATGGAAAATTAATCCTAGACCTAGCCTTAAACCTCACACTTGCCATATACCTAACCCTAGCTCAAACCCTAACTCTTACCAGAAACCTAAACATAATCATAGCCCTAACTCTAAGCCTGAAATTCAATCTAATATTAAACATAGCCCTAAATCTACATCTAATCGTATACATTATCCTAACTCTAACCCTATTCCTAATGATGTCCCTAACCCTAACCCTAACCCTAATCCTATGAGTACTATAATTTTATCCCTAGAAGTAACCCTAAACCTAACCCTCACCCTAGCCCTAACCCTAGCTCAAAACCTAACCCTTATGCTAAACATAAACCTAAGCCTAACCCTAGTTTTAACCCTAACACTAACCCTAATTCAAGACCTATTCTTAACCATAAGCCTAGCCCTAAACTTAGCTCTAATCCTATCCATTATACTAACAATAATTCTTACCCTAATGCGAACCCTAGGCCAAACCTTAACCCTATCACTAACCCTAACCCTATCAATTACCCTAAACCTAATGTAAACTCTAAACAAAACCCTATCATTAAACTAACCCACACACTAGTGATAATTCAAGCCCTAATTCTAAAACTTAACCTCAAACAAACTCTAACAAATACTCTGAGCCTAATAAATCTCCTAGCTCTAAGGATGATTTTTACACTAAACCTAACCCTTACACTAGAAATGGCCATAACACTAATCCTAAAACTATCCCCAACCATAAGCTTACACCTGATAATATTCATAGCCATAATTCTAGCCCTAAACCTGACACAAACCCCAGCCCTTATCCTAGCCCTAAACCTAGTGTTAATTCTAACCCTAAACGTAACTTTAGGCCTAACCTAAAATCTAACCCTAGCCCTAATCTTAGCACTAATTCAGTCCTATTCCTAACCTTAGGCCTAACCCTAGCCCTATGACTAATTCTTACTCTCACCCTAGACCCATCGCTAGTTCTAACCCTATCCCTTACTGGAACCCTATTCCTACCCTAAACCCAGCCATAACCCTAGCCCTATTATTAGCTCTAGCCCTAACCTAGGTCTAAATTTAACTCTAAATCAAACCCTAATCCTAAGTCTAACCCTAACCCTAACTCTAAATCTAACTTTAACCCTACCCATAAAACAAAACCGAGCCATAGCCCTAACCCTAAACCTTAACCTAAACCAACCTTTAACCCTAACCCTAACCTTAGCTGTTTTTAAGCTGAAAACTAGAACTAACACTTACCCTAACCCTACTCTAAACATCACCCTAACCCTAACCCTAAACCTAACACTAGAACTACCACTAATCCTAACCCTAAATTTAACACTAATTGTAACCCTGGTACTTACATTAGCCTTATCCCTAACCCTAGCACTAACTTAACCCAAAACCTAGCCCTAATCCAAGCCCTAACCCGAGCTTTAACCCTAACCCTAATCCTATACCTAGCCCTAATCAAAACCATAACCCTATCCCTAACCCTATTTCTAACCCTATCCATTGCCATAACCATAAATCTAGGCCTAAACCTAACCTTATCCCTAATCCTAAACCTATGAATTATTCTAAACCAAATCTAAACCCTAAACCTCATCCTATTATTACACTAACACTAACCATAACCCTAACTCGAGCCCTAATTTAAACCTTAATCTATTCCAAACTTCTAACCCAGAACTTGAAACTAATAATACCCCTAGCCTGACCCTGACACTAAACCTAACCCTTATATTACATGTAGCCATAAACTTAACACTAAAACTATCTTTAAACATAACCCTAGATCTGATATTAGCCCTAGCCCTAATCCTAGCCAAACACTAAAATAAATCATAGCCCTCATCCTAGCCCCAAACCTACCCTTAATCATTACCCCAACCCTAACCATAGCCCTAACCCTAATTCTAACATTCCCCTTATCTCTAAACCTAGCTAGAATACCATTCATTACTCTGAACTTAGCCCTAACCCTAACCCTAACTCTAGGCCTAAGGTGAACACCAACCTTAGGCCTAATTCTAGCTCTAATTTAACCATATCCCTAACCCTAAACCTAAGCCTAGGCCTAAGACTAACTCTAACTCTCACACTAGCCCTATCCCTACTTCTAACCCTATCCATTACCTTAATCCTAAACCTAGCCCTAATCCTAGTCCTAAACCTAGCCAAACCATTGCCAAATCCTTATTCTCAGTCCTAACCCTAGATCTAACCCTAACTCTAAATCTAACCCTAAACCTAAGCCTAAGTTTAATATTAACACTAGCCCTAACAATAATGCTAATCATAAAACTAGCCCTAACCCTAACCCTTGCAGAAAACAAAACCGAGCAATAGCCCTAACCCTAAACCTTGCAGAAAACAAAACTGAGCAATAGTCCTAACCCTAAACCTTAACTTACACGAAACCTTAACACTAAACTTAGACCTAACCCTAGCCCTAATTCAAGTTCTAATCTTAACCTTAATACTAACCCTAACTCTGACTCATATCCTAACACTCACCGTAGCTCTAAACACCACCCTAACCTTAAAACGAACTCTTACAGTAATCCTAGCCTTAATTTGAATCCTAATCCTAACCCAAAAACTAAACCTGACCCTGACTATTAACCTAACACTAACACTAGCTCTAAATTTCACCCTAACTTTAAACCTAATCCTAACAATAGAGCTTTAACCTCTAACCACAACCCTAAAACTAACCCTAAAAACCATAGTTATTCCATTAGCCATTGCTCTAACCCAAGCCATAACCCTAACACAAAAACTAGCCCTAATCCGAGCCCTAAACCTAGTTTTAACCCTAAACCTAGCCCTAACACTGGCTCTAACCCTATCCCTTACCCTATGCCAAGCCCTAAACCTAATGCTAATCCTAATCCTAATTCTATTCCTTAATCTAACCCAAACACTAATCCTATTAGTAGTCCTAACCCTAATCCTCATTCTAGCTCTAATTATAACCCAAACCCTTACCCTAACTCTGACACTTATTCTGAACCTAACACTAATCATAGGTCTAAACCTGAACCTAACACTAAACTGAAGCCTAACCCTCGTGCTACTGGTAACCTTACACCTAAACCTAAGCCTAATACTAGCCATAGACCTAAAGAAAAAGCTAGCCCCAGCCCTAATAATAACCCTTAGCCTAAAGCCAAAACTAACCCTTCCCCTAGTTTAACCCTAGTCCTAATTCTGGTTTTCACATTAACCATAACCCTAAACTGAACACTGACTCTAACACTAACAATAACATCACCCTAACCCTAAACCTAAACATAAAACTATACTTAGCTCTAATATTAACCCTAAAATTAGCCCTAATCATCACAAAGTTCTAACATTTGCCATATCCCTAGCCTATTGCAAACCCTAGCCCTAACCCAAGACCTACCCTACCTTTAACCCTGAAGCTAACCATAACCCTAATCTTTGCCCTAACCCTAAACCTAGGCCTAGCCCTAGACCTAATCCTAAGCATAGCACTAGCCCTATCACTAGCTCTAACCATATCCATTACCCTAATGATAACCCTAACGCTTCTGCTAACCCTAGGCTGAACCCTAATGCTATCTTTAACCCTATCCATTACCCTACACCTAACCTGAACTCTAAACCTAAAACTATCATTGACCTATCCCTAACTGTAGTGATAAGTTGAGCATTAACCCTAAAACTTAATCTAATAAAAACGCTAAACCTGACCATGACCCTAATAATACTCATTGCTCTAAACCTGACCCTAACAAGAAACGTGACCATTATAATAGACCTAGCTATAAAACAAACCCTAAGACTCTCCCTAACTGTCAACCTAGACATGACAATAGCCCTAGCTCTAATCCTAGTCCTAATCCAAACACCAACCTTACCCCACATTCTAGCCATAAACCTCGCCTTAATCATATACCTATCCCTAACCATAACCCTAAATCTAATCCTCACCCTAGTCATAAAAGTAGCTATAATCCCATCCCTTAACCTAAACCTAAGCCTAACCCTAACCCTAACACTAACCCTAGCGTTAGACCTAGGCCTAACCCTAACACCAACCCTAGTCCTAATCCCAGCCCTAATTTAAACCTATCCCTAACCCAACCTTAACCCTAGCCCTAAGACTAACTCAAAATCTCGCCCTAGCCTTATACCTAGTTCTAACCCTATCCATTACCATCACCCTATACCTAGCCCTAAACTTAGCCCTAATCCTAGCCCTATCCTTACCCCTAGCTCAAAGCCTAGATCTAAACCTAACTCTAAATCTAACCCTAAACCTAAGCCTAAACCTCACACTAACACTAGCCCTAATCCTAAAACTAGCCATAACTCTACCCCTATCCCTAAAACAAAACCAAATCATAACCCTAACCCTACCCCTAGCCCTAATCCTATCTCTAATTCTAATCCTAACCCTAACCTGAAAACTAATCTGGACTCTGACTCTGACTCTAATATTAAACCTAGCTCTAAACATTTTCGTAACCGTAAATTTAACCCTAACACTAGACATAGCCCTATCCCTGACCCTATCACTAGCTCTAATCATAACACTACTTTGTACATTACCCGTAGACTTAACCCTAGCCCTAACATAACCCAAATCCTAGCCTTAATCCCAGTCCTAAACCTTGTTTATATATATATATATATATATATATATATATATATATATATATATATATATATATATATATATATATATATATAGTTTTCAGTGGACACAACATCTTTATTTTATTGGTATGTGGTGCTAAGGATCGAACCCAGCGCCCTGTGCATGCCAGGTGAGCACACTACTTCTTGAGCCAAATCCCCAGCTGCTAAACCTAGCTTAAACCCTAAAAGTAAATCTAACCCTAACCCAAAAAAAGCCTTAAACCTATACATAATCTTACCCCTAATCTCAGGTCTAACCCTATCCATTACCCTAATGATAACCCATTATGCTAAACCTAGGGCTAAGCCTAACCCTATCCATTACACTAAACCACACCTAAGCCCTAACCCTAAACCAAACAAAAGCCCTAATCCTTTACATAAACCTATCCCTAATCTTAAGCCTAACCCTATCCATTACCCTAATGATAACCCTAATCTTAACCCTAGGCCTAACCCTAACCATATCTATTACACTAAACCACACCTAAACCATAAACCTAACCCTTTCATTACCTTAACCCAAAACCCTAATGATAATCAAGCCCTAAGCCTAAACCCTAACTTAACCCTAACCCTCACCTTGATCTTGACCCTTATAATAACCCTAGTTCTAAAACAACCCTTGTATAAACCTAACCCTTACATTGGACCAAGCCATAAACCTAACACTAAATCTTTATGTAAAGGTAACCCTACACCTGACATTATCCCTAGCCCTAATTTTAGTCCTAACCCTAACACAAACATTAACCCTCATCCTAGCCCTAAACCTAGCTTTAATCATAACCCTAAACCTAAGAGTAGCCCTAACCCTGATACTAACCCTTGCCCTAGACCTCAACCTAGCTATAACCCAGTACCTTACTCTAAACGTAATCCTAACTCTAACCCTTACCCAAGGCCTAAAACTAAAACTAACACAAGCCCTAATTTAGCTGTATCCCTAACCCTAAACATAACCCTAACCATAGCCCTAAGACTAACTCTAACACTCATACTAGCATTATCACTAGTTCTAACCCTATCCATTACCATAATCCTAAACCTAACCCAAACACTAGTCCTAACCCTTGCCCTATCTTAGCCCTACCCATAACCATAGACAAAAACCTAACTCTAAATCTAATCCTAACCCGAATCCTCATAAAAGGCATACCATTTCTGGTGGTGTATAGAGAACTGAGGGTCAGGGGTAGGATGCTAAGTTAAGGGGGAAAGGAATGAGGGTATGTGATCAATCTGACTTAGCAAATTTGGAGGAGAACTCTAATGAATAGACAGGGGGAATTTATGGAAGAAGGTATAAATTCAAACTCTTTATCTGTATTCATAAAATTACCCTATGTATAAATAGTAAAAGTTAGGATACTGAAAGTGGGATAGAGGGAGAAAGAAAAAAAGAAGAAAAAGTAACAAGAAAGTAAGAAAGAGAGGGAGAAAAAAATAAGAGCAAATAAAGAGGTGGTGAGGTGGGGCCTATGCAATTCCTGTATACTATACAATTCTAGTGATTCAGTTCTTAAAGTCCAATTTCATGGAAAGTTCTTGGTTTCACATATGTTGATGTTGTGAGGACCAGAGGGGGAAGGGTAGAGGAGAATGGATGAGAATATCAAGAAAAGAAAAGTAAGAAACAAACAAACAAAAAAAAAAGTCTTTCAGAACTCTGTTTTCTTTTCTTGCAGTAGGTAGAGTTGTCGATTCCTAGCTTGAGTCTCTGTGCTCAGGGTGGTGGATGTAGCCAGGGTGAGAGGGCTTGAGCTTCTACCTGGAGTCTCCCTACTCTTAGTCTCTGAATTGGAAATCATGTGCCTGTACAGTTGCTGTTACCCATGTATTGTGTTTGGTGAGGTGGATTGTTCTGGAGTGACCTTGCACTGTGTCCAGAGCTCGGTCTGGTGACCCGCAAGCAAAGCCTCTGTGTTCTGTGGGTCCTCTGTCTGTGCAGAGAGTGCCTGTGTGGCTGAGACTGCTGTCTGCACCCAGAGAAAATGTGCAGTGGAGCCATCCATCTGCACTGAGAGCACCCATGCAGCCGTAGTTTTCTTCAAATTTCTATGATACTTGGTAAGATTCATCTTTTACTTAGCCTTACTATGATCCAAAGATTTTGGCCTTGTCAGTTCAATGGTTCACTGTCAGGAACAGTTTGATTTTAAGGTTTCCCTTCATTATGGCTTATTGATGTGAATGAAAATTGAGCTGGAAATCAAACAGGTTTGGCAGGAGGTACTTGAAACTTCACACAATCAGTTCTCAGTGGGCACTCTCTGGTTTCTTTCTTGTGAAGGTAGACCAAAGACGAAGCATGAAAAAGTAACTGTATCTGAGAGCCCTTAAGGAGAAAACAGAGAAACATGTATGTACTGAAATAAGTCTCCCAACAATTTAATCAGATTTCTTTGATACTGTGCAGTATTCATCTTTTAGCTTGCTCCACTAGGCTCCCCAAGGTTGGCACTTCTAGGATCAATGGTTCTATAAACAGGTAAGGGTTAGTGTTATGGTTAGGGTTAGGGCTAGCTTTAGAGCTAGTGTTAGGATTAGAGTTTGTTTGGTTCAAATTTCTTTGATATTGGAGAGATTTATCTTTTACCTAGCCTTACTATGTGCCCCAGTTTTGGGCCTTCTCAGTTCAATGATTCGCTGTTGGGAATAGTTTGTTTTTAATGTCTCACTTCATTCTGACCTATATGAGTAAATAAGAATGGAGCTTGAAATCAGAGGGTTGATGCTAGCTGGTTGAAACTTCACATACTAAATCAGTTGTCTGTCGGCACTCTCTGGTTTCTTCCTTGTAAATGTAGTGATAAGCTGAAGCATGCAAAACAAGTTTATCCAAGAGCACTTTAGGATAAAACAGGGCAATAAGCATGTACTGAAATACCCCACCAAAATATATTTCGTCAGATTTCTTTGATACTGTGCAGGATTCATCTAAATTCTTTCCTCACTAGTCTCCCCAAGTTTAAAACTTTTATGATCAAAGGTTATCTTAACAGGTTAGGCTTAGGCTTATTGGTAGAGTTAGGGTTACAACTAGTGTTAGGGTTAGAGTTATTTTTTTTTCAACTTTTTGGATACTGGGCAGGATTCATCTTTTCCTTTTTGTAGTATGTTGCTCTCAGGAGCAGTTTTAATTTTCATGTTTCACTTCATTTTGCCCTAGAGGGGTGAATGGAAATGGAGCTAGACTCAAACATGTTTTGTGCTAGTTGTTTGAAATTTAACACACACAATCAGTTCTCAGTGCACATTCTTTCATTTGTTTCTTGTGGTAGTAGACCAAAGCTGAATTATAAAGAAGCAGCTTTATCTGTGAGCACTTTATGAGCAAGCTTCAATTTTTTTTTTGCATGGATTACTTTGATATTGTACAGGATTCATACTTTTCCTAGTCTTAGTAGGATCCCCAAGTTTGGGTTTTCAAGGTTTGCCAGGTCACTGTCAGGAACAGTTTAAATTTTTAGTTTTCACTTTATTATGGCCTATTGACGTGAGTGAAAATGAAGCTGGAAATCAAACAGTGTTAGTACTAGCTGGTTGAAACCACACACTCAATCAACTCTCTGTGGGCACTCTCTGGTTGTTCCTTGTGAAAGTACCTTAAACTGAAGCATTAAAAAAAAATAATTTATCCAAGAGCACATTAGGAGAAAACAGGGAAATATGCACGTACTGAAATACATCCCCCCAAATTTGGTCAGATTTCTTTGATACTGCACAGAATTCATCTGTCAGCTTGCCCCATTGGTCTCCTTTATTTGGGGACTACTATGATCATTGGTTTTCTAAACAGGTTAGGTTAGATTTAGTATTAGGTTAGGGCTAGGGTTACAACTAGTGTTCTGTTAGATTTAGTTTCATTCAAATTTCTCTGATACTGGGCAGGATTCAACTATTACTTAGCCTTACTATGTTCTTTACGTTTTGGCCCCTTGTGTCAAGGATTTGCTCTCCTGAACAGTTTGTATTGTAAGTTTTCATTTCATTTTGACGTATGCATGTAAATGGAAATGGAGCAGGAAATCCAAGAGGGTTGGTGCTAGCTGCTTCAAACCTCACCCACTCAATCAGTTTTCTATGGGCATTCTCTGGTTTATTCCTTGTAAAAGTAGCCATAAGCTAAAGCATGCAAAGCAACTTTATGTGAGAGCACTTTAGGAGAAAAGAGGAAATATGCATGTACTGAACTGCCTCCCAAGTTTTTTCGCCAGATTTCTTTGATATTGTGAAGGATTCATCTGTTAGCCTACCCAAACTGGCTCCCCAAGTGTGGAATTTCTAGGATCAAAGGGACTCTAAACAGGTTAAGGTTAGTGTTAGGGTTAGTGTTAGGACTAGGACTAGACCTAGTGTAAAGGTAAGAGTTAGTTTTGTTTTCAAATTTTTATCATACTGGGCAGGATTCACCTTTTTCCTATTTTTTACTATACCCCAAATGTTTGGGCCTCCTACATAAAAGTGTTTTCTCTCATAACAGTTTCAATTTTCACATTTCTCTTCTTTTTGCCCCTTAGGGGTGAATGGAAATGAAGCTGGAAATCAAACAGGTTTCGTGCTAGCTGCTTGAAACTTCACATACTCAATCAGTTCTCAGTGAGCATTCTCTTTTTTTTTCCCTGTGAAGTATCCCTAAGCTGAAGTAGAAAGAAAAAAAACTTTATCTCTGAGTGTTTTAGGAGTAAGCCAAATACACATGTACTGAAAGAGCTTCCAATTTTTTGGTCATATTACTTTGATACTGTACAGGATTCATCTTTGATCAACCCTCATAGGCTTCCCAAGTTTGAGCCTTCAAGGTTAAATGGTTCAGTGTCAGGAACAGTTTGAATTTTTAGTTTTCACTACATTATGGCCTATAGGTGTGAACAGAAATGGAGCTGGAAATCAAATAGGGTTGGTGTTAGTTGCATGAAACTTCACACACTCAATCACTTTGCTGTGGGCATGCACTGATTTATTCCTTGTGAAAATACTTTAAGCTGAAGCATGAAAAACAATTTATCCAAAAGCACTTTAGGAGAAAATAGGGGAAATAGGCATGTACTGAAACACCTTCCCCAATTATTTGTCTCAATTTTTGATACTTGGCAGGATTCATCTGTTACCTTGCCCAACTAAGCACTCCAAGTTTTTGACTTTTATGTTATAAACAGGAAAGGTTTAGTTTTAGAATTAGGGTTAGGGCTAGGGTTAGAACTAATGTTTGGCTTAGAGTTAGTTTTGTTCAAATTTCTTTGATCCCAGTCAGAATTCATTTTTTACCAAGCATTACCATGTTTCTCATGTTGGGCCTTCTCAGTTCAAGGTACATATCTATACACCATAATGTAGTGAAAACTAAAAATTCAAGTGATTGAGTGTGTGAAGTTTCATGCAGCTAGTACCAACCCTATTTGATTTCCAGCTCCACTTCTGTTCCCACCTATAGGCCATAATATATTGAAAACTAAAAGGTTTCATTTTATCCTGATTTCTATGGGTTAGGGTTAAGGTTAGAGCTATGGTTTGGGTTATTTTAGGGCTAGGCCTAGGGTTAGGGCTAGATTTTGAATTAGTTTTAGGGTTAGGGCTAGTGTTAGGGTGAGGTTTAGGCTTAGGGTTAGGGTTAGATTTAGAGTTAGGGTTAGATCCAGGGTTAGGATTAGGGCTAGGATTAGTGTTACAGTAAGGGATAGGGTTAGGACTAGGGAAATGGCTAGGACAAAAGTTAGATTAAGATTTAGGACTAGGCTTAGGGTTAGGGTTAAATCTAAATTACGGCTAGGATTAGGGCTAGGAATAGTGTTAGGCCTCGGGGTAGGGTTAGGTTTAGGAATAGCATTGGGGTTAGGATTAAGTTTAGGGTAATGGGTGGGGTTATAGCTAGCTTTATTGCTATGGTGAGGGTTAGAATTTGGATTAGGGCTAGGGTTAGTGTTTATGTTAGGATTAAGGCTATGTTTAGGGCTAGGGTTTCTGTTAGGTTCAAGGCTAGAACTAGGGCTAGGGCTAATGTCAAGTCTAGGGTTATGATTAAGGATATTTTTAGGGTTATGTTATGGCTAGGTCTAGTGTAAGAGCTATGTTTAGGGTAAGGGTCAGGTTTAGAGTTAGGGTTATTATTAGGGCCATGGTCAGGGTTAGCATTTGGTTTCGGTACAAGTTTAGGTTTAGGGCTTGAATTTGTGTTAGGTTTAGTCTTAGGTTTAGGGTAATGGGTAGAGTTAGCTTTAGCAATAGGGTTAAGGTTAACATTAGTTTAGGGTTATGTTTAGTATAATGAATAGATTTCGAGTTAGGGTTATGGATAGGTTATGGTTTGCATTAAGTCTAAAAGTAGAGTTAGGTTAGGAATAGGGCTAGGTTTGGTTTACGGTAAGTGTTAGGTTTGAGGCTAGTGTTATGGTTAGGTTAGGGTGAAGATTAGAGTTTGAACTAACGTAATGGCAAGGGCAAGGTTTAGGTTTACGTTTAGATCTAGAGATATGTTTATGGTTAGGGTTTTGTTTAGGGTTCGGGTTATGGCTAGAGATTTCCTTACAGTTAGGGTTAGGTTTGTGTAATTGATAATGTTAGATTTAGGGTTAGAGTTAGGGTTAGGGTATGGATTCGGGCTAGTCTCGGGATTAGGTTTAGTGTAAGGCTTAATGTTTCAGCTAGGCTTAGGGCTATGATGAGGTTTAGGTTTTGGTTAGGTCTTGGGATACATTTATGATTAGGGTTAAATTTAGTGTTAGGGATAGATTTACAATTAGGATTATGGTTAGGGTTATGGTAATTGACAGGGTTAGAACTAAAGTTTGAGCTAGGATTAAGGTTAGGATAAGAGCTAAGGTTAGGGTTATGGTTTACGATAGGGCTAGGGTAGTATTTAGGTTAAGGGTTTGGCTTTGAGCTAGGGTTAGGTCTAAGGCAAGGATTAGTGTTAGGGTTAGTGTTAGGGCTGGGTTAGGGTTAGAGTTATACTTAGGGCTAAGTATAGACCTAGGATTATGGCTAGGTTTGTGTTAGGTTTAGGGTTTGGTTTAGGACTATGGTTAGGTTTATGGCTACTGTTAGGGGTAAGATTAGGGTTAAAATAGGGTTAGGGATAGGGTTATGTTTAGGAGTAGTATTAGGGTTAGGATTATGGCTAGGTCTAGTGTTAGGACTGGGTTTTGGTTTAGGGTTAGCTTTAGAGATAGGTTAATGTTAGGGTCAGGGTCAGTGTTCCAGATAGGATTAGAGTTAGGGTTAGAGCCAGAATTAGGACTAGTGTTAGGTCTATGGGTAGGGTAAGTGTTTAGGTTAAGGGTTATTATTAGGGCTAGAACTAGGATTTTGTTTCAGTCTAGGGCTAGAATTATAGCTATATTTAGGATTAGTTTTGGGTCTAGATCTATGTTAGTGTTAGGTATAAGTTATAGTCTTACTGGTAGGGCTAGTGTTAGGGTTTGGTTTAGGGTTAGGGTCAGGTTTAGACCTAGGGTTACTGTTAGGATCAGAATAATGGTCAGGGTTAGGATTAGACCTAGAATGATGGGGTAGGATTTATGTTAGGGTTAGGGCTAGGGTTATGTCAACAACTAATGTAGGAACTAGGGTTACGATTAGGGTTAGTTTTTGGGTTAGGGTTAAGGCTAGGTCTGGTGTTATGGTTAATTTAAGGTTAGGGTGATGTTTGGAGCTAGGATTAATTGTTGAGAGCCACAGCCGAAGGGGCCCCAGCAAACTTCCAGCTGCCAGCAATCCAGCTGCCGGCTGATGATTGGCTCACAGCGGCCCCAGCAACATCTAGCTGATTGGCTCCTCGGCCCCAGCAACATCTAGCTGATTGGCTCCTCTGCGGTGATGCTCATTGGACTGTTTCCCTGCCCTTTCAGACCACGGAGCTGCTCATTGGGGGACTTTTTGGCTCTGCCCACGTGACCCAGCCAATCGGCCTCAAGAGCAGGAGGATTGTGGGAGGTGGAGAGAAGCTTGTGGGAGGAGAGAGAGGCTTGTGAAAAGCCGATGGTGGCAGTTGGGCTCTGAGGGTTTTCCTGAAGAGCTGTGTGGTGCAGTGTGTGTGTGTTCTAAAAATAAAGTTAGTTTCTTTTGACAAGTGGCTTCTGATTGTGCCCAGCCAGACTGCGGCAATTAATATTAGGAGCAGCGTCAGGGTCAGGGTTATTTTTAGAGTTAGTGTTAGGGCTAGGTGTAGGTTTATGGTTTGGTTTAGGTTAAGGGTTAGGGTTAGGGATATGGCTTTTTTTGTTTTAAAGCTAGGGCTAGGGGTAAGGCAAGATTTAGGATTAGCATTAATGTTAGGGTTAGTGTTAGGGTTTGGTTTAGAATTATGGTTATGGTTAAATTTAGAGTTAGGTTTTAATTTATAGTGAAGTTTAGATCCAGGGTTGGGCTAGGGCTAAGGATAGAACTAGGGATAGGGCTAGGGCAAGAGTTAGAGGTAGGGGCTGGGGACATGGCTCAAGCAGTAGCACACTCGCCTGGCATGCGACTCGGTTTGATTCTCAGCACTGCATACAAACAAAGATGTTGTGTCCTCCATATACTAAAAAAATAAATATTATTTTTTTTTCTCTCTCTCTCTTTAAAAAAAGTGTTTGATTTAGTCTTAAGGCTTGGTTTAGGGTTAGGATAGAACTAAATTAGGGTTAGTGCTAGGTTTAGTGTTAGGGTTAGGCCTAGGGTTAGGAAAAGGATTATGGTTATGTTTAAGATTATAGTTAGGGTTAGGGTTATGGTTAGGTTTAGGGTAAGGGATGGGGTTATAGCTAGGTTTAAGGCTATGGCGAGGGTCAGAATTAAGGTTAAACCTCAGGGTATGATTCAGGTTAGAATTAAGGATAGGTTTAGGTCTAGTATTAGGGCAAGGGCTAGTTTCAGATCCAGCTTTACAGTTAAAGATAGTTTAGGGTTATGTTAGATGTAGTGTAAGTGTTAGGTTTAGGGTTAGTGTCAGGTTTAGAGCTAAGGGTATTGTTTAGGTCAGGGTTGTGATTAGTGTTTGGGATAGTTTAAGGTTTATATTTATTACTCGAATTAGCATAGGTTTAGGATTAGGGTAATGGGATAGTGAGGTTTATATTTCAAGATAGGTTTAGAGTAATGGATAGGGTTAGGATTAGGTATATGGTAAGGTTTAGACCTAGGGTTAGCATTGAGGTTAGGATTATGGCTAGGGTAATGCATAGGGTTAGAGCTAGAGTTAGAACTAAGCTTATGGTTAATATTAATGCTAGGTTTAGGGTTACGGATAGGGTTAGGGTTAAATCTCGGTTTAGGGCTCAGATTAGGCTAGGTTTTGGGGTAATTTAGGGCTAGGGTTAGGGTTATGGCTAATGTAAGTACTAGGGTTAAAATTAGGGCTAGTTTTTGGGTTAGGTTTAGGGTTAGGGCTAAGTCTAGTGTTATGGTTAAGGGTTATGTTTAGGGTGATGTTTAAAGCTAGGGTTAGTGTTAGCATCAGAATCAGGGTTACTGTTAGATTTAGGGTTCTGCTTAAAACTAGAATTAGGGCTAGGGTTAGGTCTAGGTGTATGGTTAGGGTTTGCTTTTTGATAATGGTTAGGGTTAGGGCTATGGCTCGGTTTTGTATGAGCGTTAGGGCTAGAGTTGGGGCTATTTTTTAAGAGTAGCATTAGGGTTAGGGTTAGGGTTAGTGTTAGGTTTAGTCTTAGGCTTTGCATTAGGGTTAGATTTAGAGTTAAGTTTAGATCTAGGGGCTTGGAGTAAGGAAAGGGCTAGGGATAGGCCTAGGGTTAGGGCTAGTTTTAGAGTTCCAGTAAGGGATTGGGTTAGAACTAGTTTTAGGGCTAGGTAGAGAGTTATACTTAGTTTTAGACCTAGGGTTAAGCTTAGGTTAGGGATAGGGCTGTTATGTCTAAGATTATGGATAGGGTTGGTTTTAAGTTAGGTCTAGGTTTAAGGTTAGGATTATGAATAAGTCTATGTTTAATACTAATATGGGCTAGGATTTGTGTTCGGATTAGGGCTAGGATTATATCTAGGTCTAATGTCAGGTTTAGGTTTATGGTTATGGATAGTTTTAGGGTTAAGTTTTGGCTTGGTCTAATGTAAGGATTAGGTTTAGTGTAAGGGTCAGGTTAGATCTAGACGAATTATTAGGGTCAGCATCATGATTAGGGTTTCTTTTAGGTTTGAGTTTAGGGTTAGGGCTCAAATTAGAAATAGGGTTACATTTAGGGTAATGATAGGGTTAGATTTAGGCTTCAGGTTAGGTTTAAGGTAATTGATAGGTTTGGGGTTAGTGATAGGGTTAGGTTTAGGCCTAGGGTTAGCATTAGGGAAAGGGTTATGTTTAGGGTAATGTATATAGTTAGAGTTAAGGTTAGTTCTAGGGTTATGGTTAAGATTAGGTCTTGAAATAGTGTTAGGCCTAGCATTAGAATTAGGATATGAGTTATGATTAGGGTAATGGATACAGTTAGATCTAAGCTTAAATTTAGACTTATGATTAGGATTAGGCCTTGATTTAGTGTTAAGGTATGGGTTAGAACTATGGTTAGGGTTAGTGTTATGTTTAGTGTAAGAGTTAGGTTCTGAGCTATTATTAGGGTTAGAGCAAGGATTAGGTTCAGGGTTATGTTTTGGGATAGGATTACAGTAGGTTTAGGTTAGGGTTAGGGTTAGGGGAATGATTATAATTAAGTTTAGGTTAGGGTTAGGGTAATAAATATGGTTAAATATATGTTTAGGGTTAGGGATAGGGTTAGATTTAAGTTTAGGGTCAGGGTGAGGTCTATGGTTATGTTTAGGTTTATGGTAAGGGTTAGGGTTTTATTTATGGTTAGGGCTATATAGAGTATTAGTTAAGGGTTAGGTCTAGGGTTAGATTTTAGTTTAGAGTTAGGATTATGGTTAGTGTTAATGCTACATTTACAATTAAATTTAGGGTTAGGGTTAGGGTAATGGGTAAGTTTAAAGCTAGGGTTAGGGCTTGTGTTAAGGTTAGGATTAGGACTAGGTTTAGGGTTAGATTCAGGGATAGTTCTAGGTTTATATTTATTGTAAGAATTAGGTTTTGAGCTAGGGTGTTGGCAGCAGGTCTACCCTGGCCCCTGGAGCCCAACCTCCACTAGTTTGTTCTGCATGCCAGTGTGGCCAGCTCACACGGCCATGGCGAACTTGCGGTTTTTCTGTTCCTGCTTGTCCGTCTGAGACATATTGTCCCACGGGAATGCCTTGACCTTTTCCGGTCTGATGGACTTCTTGTTAAGGGAGGTTTCAGTACCTGACAATAACATATGTTGAAACTAAATTTCTCCCCCCTCCCTCCTGCTTTTCGGTAGTTTTCCACTTCTGCTGCTTGGGGTATAAAAAAAGGTGTGTTAGCAATAAAGGGTATTGACTCCTGGATGAAGAACCTTGCTTGGTGTCCTGTGTGTCTTTTAACCTCGCCGTCCCTCGCCGGACTCAGCTCCCTTGGCCGGACGCTGCAATTGGAGGTTCCCACCGAGATCCGGAAAGCAGGGGTAAGCGGACGGCGCTCACTTTCTAAGAAAGAAGGGGGGGGATTGGTTTAAAGATAATTTAAAGAGACAGGGTACGTACCATGGGTAACTCAACAGCAAAGGTTCGTCTGGCCAACAAACTGAAAGAGCTGTTAAATACACAAGGAACAGGAATAAAAACTAAGACAGCAACCAAATTCGTTGAAATTATTGCCCAGGCTTGTCCTTGGTTTCTGACAGGAGGATTTCTTAATAATAGTGACTGGGACCTGGTGAGACATGACCTTCAGAAATTATTGAGGGACCAGGGCTCGGACAGTGTCCCGGTTGCCACCTTTTCCTTATGGAGGTTGGTAAAGGATGCTTTATTAACAGATAAAGTAAAGATCAAGGATCAGCTTGCTGAATGTGAACAGGCCCTTAATCAGGTGCAGGAGGAGCAAATGGCAGAATCCTTAAAGGATGAGGGTCCTCTTGAGGACTCGGGCTCAGGGGGTAGGAAACACCTCCAGATTTCTAAGCCCGAAAAGGATCCTGAGGACCTCAGTTCTCTCTCTGAGGAAGAGAAGGGATTAGAAAGGGAGATACAGGAACTAGAACATCGCCTTAAAAGGGCAAATGTGAGGGTGCCTAGGGCCCCCTCAATTGCCGCACCTCCTCCCTATAATCCTGATTGGAATGAGGACGCCCCTACTAGACAGGCCGGGGTCCACTGGGGTTCTAGAGTGGCTCAGGTTTTTCCAATGATTGAAAACGTCGATGCTGATGGACAGCCGGCCAGAGCCCATGTCCCCCTAGCCTTCAAGGACATAAAACAGCTTAAGGAGGTGGTCATTAATTATGGACCTCATGCCCCTTTCACATTGACCCTCTTCGAGTCCCTCTCAGCCAGTCAACTAATACCTAATGATTGGCAGCAACTTTGCAGGGCTGTGTTATCTAGAGGGGATTTCTTATTGTGGAAAAGTGAATATCATGAAAGGTGCCATGAGCTGGCTCAGATTAACCTGAATGCGGGCCATCAATGGCAAAATGCCGAAATGTTAACAGGAACTGGGCAGTATGCCACCATAGGCCAACAAATTAGTTACGACCCAGGTGTTTATGCTCAAATAGCCTCAGCTGTGGTCCATGCCTGGAAAGCCCTGCCCATTTCTAAGACTGAAGCAAAAATTTCCAAGATCTCTCAAGGGTCCTCTGAACCTTATTCGGACTTTATAGCCCGCCTAATGCAGGCGGCTGGAAAAATATTCCCTAATCTGGAACAGGCTATGCCACTTATTAGACAACTGGCATATGAAAACGCTAACACTTACTGCCAAAATGCTATTAAGTCCTCCAGGGCCAAAAGTATAGATGATATGATTCGAGCATGCAAAGATATAGATGGGCCTCATATTACTGGTCAGGTTTTGGCCGCTGCTCTTAAGACTGGAATGCCAAAATCTGATAACAGGGGAACCCGCTCTAAGGGATGTTTTAAATGTGGAAAAGAGGGACATATAAGGAGAAACTGCCCGGAAAGGAGCGAGGGTGCTGGCAGAGGGATGCCTGGAATTTGTCCTCAATGTCATAAAGGAAATCATTGGAGCAGTGAGTGCAGGTCAAAATTTGACATCCAGGGTAACCCAATACCATCGGGAAACGGGAGCAGGGGCCCGCCCCGGGCCCCAGAAGCCAAAGTGTATGGGCAGTACAGGAACCAAACAGTGCCCCAGGGAGTGGGCATCTCCGCCGCCTCCCACTGACCAACCCCTTTCTATCTGGGAACTCCCCAGGGGAACACCAGGAAGTGCAGGACTGGACCTCAGTTCCACCTCCCGAGTGGTATTAACTCCCTAAATGGGACCCCAGATGCTGCCTACTCGGGTTTTTGGACCCCTGCCAGAGGAGACAGTGGGACTAGTGTTGGGACGAGGTAGAGCACCTCAGTGGGGCTTGAAGATTCTTACGGGGGTTGTTGATGCTGATTATCAGGGAGAGATAAAAAATAGTAGTAGAAGCTACCCAAGGAATTGTTATTCTTCCCCCTGGGGAGCGTATAGCTCAATTGATGCTGCTACCCTTAGCTTCTATTCCTGGGCACGCCCTCCGTGGGACCCGGGGCAACGGCAGCTTTGGCTCCACTGGAACTCCCCAGGCCTTTTGGTTAGCTCATTTGGATTCGCGTCCCAACCTGACCATTGAGATACAGGACAAGGCTTTCAAGGGAATACTAGATACGGGGGTGGATGTCTCTGTCATTTCTGAAAAACAATGGCCACCTGCCTGGCCCCTCCAGAATCCCTCGGCCATATTACAGGGGATAGGACAAACCCGACCAAAAAGAAGTGCCTCCTTTTTAAAATGGAGAGATGGCGAAGGACATAGTGTCCATTTCCAGCCTTATGTGGTGACTGGACTCCCCATGAACCTTTGGGGGAGGGACTTGCTTCATCAAATGGGGGCTATTCTTACTACCCAGACTTTAAAAGAAAATAATAACTTTGTTAATGATACAATGCTAGACATGGGGTGGATCCCTGGAAGGGGACTAGGAAAGAGACATGAGGGCAGAATATCACCCGTGGATCCAGTGGAACAGGTTACCCAGAGGGGAAGAGACCGGAGAGGACTGGGAAATTTATCCTAGGGGCCACTGAAGTGCGGCCGCCTCCACTGTCCATTACTTGGTTATCAGATGACCCTGTGTGGGTAGAACAGTGGCCCCTAACTAAGGACAAATTACAGGCCACTTCCCTATTAGTTCAAGACCAGCTTGAGTTAGGACACGTGGTGCCCTCTACCTCCCCTTGGAATAACCCTATTTTTGTTATACAAAAGGGGTCTGGGAAGTGTAGGCTCCTTCAGGACCTATGGGCTATCAATAAAACTATGCAACCCATGGGACACTTACAGCCTGGGCTACCCTTTCCTACTGCGATCCCAAAGGATTGGCACCTTATTGTCATAGATTTAAAAGATTGTTTCTTCTCTATCCGCCTAGACCCACGAGACTGAAAGCGTTTTGCTTTTTCCTTGCCTTCAACAAACTTTAGGGAACCTTACCAAAGGTATGAATGGACCATCCCACCTCAAGGGATGACTAATAGTCCTACAATGTGTCAATATTTTGTAGCTGAGGTCTTACGACCCTTTCGACAGCAGTTCCCACAGCTCTACCTCATTCATTATATGGATGACATCTTACTGGCAGGGCCCAAGAAAAAAAGGCTTCTTCAATCTTATGAAGTCCTCCAATCCCTTCTAAAAGGGGCAGGGCTGGTCATAGCGCCCAAAAAGGTCCAGTTTCAACACCCTTACAATTATTTGGGATACATCATTAATAACATAGGAATCTTTCCCCAGAGACCCCAGCTCCAGATAAATCAACTCAAAACTTTACATCAGTGGCAGACATTCCTCGGAGAAATACAGTGGCTGTGCCCGTCCTTTCATATTCCAACTGGAGAGCTCAATCCCCTGTATGACCTCTTGTGAGGAGATCCTTCTCCTACGTCGAGTAGAGTACCTACACCAAAAGCCTTACGAGCACTGAGGCTAATAGAAGAGGCTCTGCAGGACATGCAGATTATGCAGATAGATTATTCTCTGTCCTTGTCATTTATAGTTCTATCTTCTAAAATTACTCCCACAGGAGTGTTCTGGCAAACGGGTCCCATTAATTGGGTCCACTTGCCGGCTTCTAACCCCTGGGTACTGACTCCCTTTTATGAGCTAGTTATTAACTTAATTTGGAAGGCTAAATATTTGGGTGATGCATTGTTTGGAAAAACCTTTGACATACTTATTCAACCTTACACTCAAGATATGATACACAAGTTACAACAAGAACATGACCTTTGGTGTCTTTTCCTGTGCAGCTTCAAGGGTCAGATTGATAATCACTTCCCTAAACATAGACTTTTGGAGGGCTTTAAAAGGTGTCCCATTATCTTCCCAAAGATTATGAAAAGGGAACCTATTCCAAAGGCCCAAGCTGTATATACAGATGGGGCCAAAAATGGATTTGCTGTCGTTTTTGATGGATCTCAAATTCTCTGACAACCTGTGTCAGGTCAGTCGGCCCAAAAGGTGGAAGTTGAAGCTTTAATCATAGCTCTCAAAGTCTATAGTTCTATTCCTCTTAATGTATATACTGACAGCTTGTATGTAGCCAATCTGGCTCTAGTCATAGAAACAGCATCATATATTGGAAAGCAATCCACTATCACAGAACAACTACAGGTAGTACAGCTTCTCATTTGGGCTAGACGAGATCCTTTATACATCGGCCACATCCAAAGCCATACAGGGCTCCCTGGACCTTTGTCAGAGGACAACGCAAAAGCAGACGCTGCTACTCATGCTGTTGGCCTTTCCTGTGTGATGACCGAATATGATAAGGCCTTACAATTCCATAACAAATTTCATTTAAAGGCACAGTCTTTACGCTTCCACACAGGATGTTCACGAGACCAGGCTTTACAAATTGTCTCATTATGTCCAACCTGTGCACCATTTATTCATTCTCCTTCCCTTGGGGTTAATCCAAGAGGACTACAACCTAATGATGTCTGGCAAACTGATGTTACACACTTCCCTAGCTTTGGTAAGCTCTCCTTTATACATGTTTCCACTGACACATATTCTGGCTTCATTTTTGCCAACTTACATACTGGAGAGAAGGCTAAGGATGTAATCAGTCATCTTCTAAAAGCCTTTTCCTCCATGGGCACCCCACGATGCCTCAAAACCGATAATGGTCTCCCGCATATGTAAGCCAGGCGGTTCAACGGTTTTTCACCCAATGGGAAATTAATCATAAGACTGGAATCCCTTATAATCCACAGGGACAGGCTATCGTGGAATGAGCCCATCAACATTTAAAAACTTATTTACAAAAAACAAAAGAGGGGGAGATATACCGGAATTGTCAGGGACCACAAGCACTTCTAAGTATAACCCTATTTACTTTAAATTTTTTACTCACTGACACTGGAGGGCGCATGGCTGCACAACGCTACTTTTCCCCTCCCACTGTACAAGATGCTCAAATAAGGTGGAAAGATTTATCCACCGGAAAGTGGCAACCCCCGGCTCCACTCTTAGCTAGAGTGAGGGGAGCTGTATGTGTTTTTCCCCCAGGAACTGAGAAGCCCATTTGAATCCCGGAGCGCTGCACCAGACCGGTGAATGAAAATTCAAGACAAAATGAAGTTCCCAAGATGGCTGATCCTGCCACTGTCACCCCTTCAACCTCTAAGCTGATACAGGTTCACTATCAACGCTTGAAGATGGATGATCACCCCTCTGAGATATACTTCAGACCGATCCGAAGACGAGTGTCCTCCTTAAAAGCAGAACTCCTGCTATATCTTTTCTCTATGCATACTTCTCCCTCTTGCCTTCCTGTACTAGGATCTTTGCTGTCTAATCTCTCGGTCCAATCACATCTGCCATTCGGCGGTGAGGGTCGTGGGTCCCGTAGGTGGAGACAGTTAAGCGCTCACCCAATAATGTCTTGATAGGTCATAACACCTTGAGCTGATCTTGTAGTACCCAGTGACGGGCAACTTTCACGCTTGCTGTGCAACCTAAGCCAGGGAATCGGGGCCTTCCCAGAGACGGGTAAGCATCGCAAGGGCTGTGAACGACCTAAGACAGGGGCTACTTGATTCCCACTGCCATGCAAAAAACAAAAGAGGGGGACTTGTTGGCAGCAGGTCTACCCTGGCCCCTGGAGCCCAACCTCCACTAGTTTGTTCTGCATGCCAGTGTGGCCAGCTCACAAGGCCATGGCGAACTTGCGGTTTTTCTGTTCCTGCTTGTCCGTCTGAGACATATGTGTCCCACGGGAATGCCTTGACCTTTTCCGGTCTGATGGACTTCTTGTTAAGGGAGGTTTCGGTACCTGACAATAACAAATGTTGAAACTAAATTTCTCCCCCCTCCCTCCTGCTTTTTGGTAGATTTCCACTTCTGCTTCTTGGGGTATAAAAAAAGGTGTGTTAGCAATAAAGGGTATTGACTCCTGGATGAAGAACCTTGGTGTCCTGTGTGTCTTTTAACCTCGCCGTCCCTCTCCGGACTCGGCTCCCTTGGCCGGACGCGGCACTAGGGTTAGGACTAAGGCGACGGTTAGGTTTGGGTTAGGTTTATGGTTAAAGTTAGGGTTATGCTTAGGGCTAGGATAAGGCCTAGAATTAGCTCTAGGTTTTGTGTTAGGTTTAGGCCTAGGGTTAAAGCTGAGGGTAATGTAAGAGCTAGGATTATGAATACAGCTAGTTTTAGGATTAGAGTTATGCCAAGATCTAGTGTTAGGTTTAGATTTTCAGTTATGGCCAGGTTTAGAAGTAGGTTTACTGTTAAAGACAGAGTCAGTGTTTGGGTCAGAGTTCACGTTAGGGTTACAGCCAGAATTAGAAGTAGGTTTAGGTCTAGGGGTAGGGTTAGTGTTTGTGTTAGGATAAGGGTTATTGTTAGGCCTAGGACTATGTGTTTGTTTAGGTCTAGAGGTAGAGATAAAGCTAGATTTAGGATTAGGTTTAGGTCCAGGGCTAGTGTTAGGTTTTAGTCTAGTGTTAAGGTCAGGTTTAGAACTAGGGTTTGTGTTAGGCTCAGGATAAGGGTCAGGGTTAGTGTTCGGATTTGGTACAGGATTAGAGCTAGAATGAGAGCTAGGGTTAGGACTATTGATAAGGTTAGGATTTTGGTTATCCTAAAGATTAGGCATTGGTCTAGGGCTACCATCACTGTTAGGGTTATTCATAGGGTAAGGGATAGCCTTAGAGCTAGGGTTAGGGCTAGAGTTAGGGTTACGATTAAATCTAGGTATAGGGCTCAGATTAGGGCTAGATTTTGGGTTAGGATTAGGGCTAATGATAGGGCAATGGCTAATGTATTAGCTAGGGTTACAATGAGGGTTAGTTTTAGCGTTCGGGTTAGGGGTAGGTCTAGTGTTAGGGTTAGGTTTATGGTTAAGATGATATTTAGAGCTAGGGTTAGTGTTAGGAAATGAGTCCAGTCAGGGTTAGTGTTTGGACTCGAATTAAGAATAGGTTTACTTTTCGGTTTTATTTTAAGGTTAGGAGGGTGTTTAGAACTTGGGTGAGTGTTAGGATATGAGTCAGGGTCAGGGTTAGATTTAAGGTTAGGGTTAAGTATTGAATTAA
This sequence comes from Marmota flaviventris, assembly GCF_047511675.1. Lineage (NCBI taxonomy): Eukaryota > Metazoa > Chordata > Mammalia > Rodentia > Sciuridae > Marmota > Marmota flaviventris. The sequence goes on along the minus strand of NW_027288078.1, from coordinate 46,035 downwards.
GGCTATTCTTAGATCTAGGTGTAGTGTTAGGATTTGGTTTAAGTTAACGTTTATGCTTAGGGCTATTGCTCAGGTTGTTTTACTGCTAGCGTTAGGGTTAGGCCTAGTTTTAAAATTAGCAATAGGTTTAGGTCTAGTTTTAGTGTTAGGCTTAAGCTTCGGGTTAGGATTAGATTTTGGGTTAGGTTTAGATTTAGGGTTAGGTCTAGAACTAAGGATATGGCAAGGGTTAAGGCTAGGGTTAGGGTTATGATAATGGATAGGTTTAGAACTAGGGATAGGGATAGTATGAGAGTTAGAGTTAGTCTTAGGACTAGGGTTAGGGTTAGGTTTAGGTATAAGTTAGCAGTCTGGCCAGTGTTAGGGTTTGCTCTAGGTTTAGGGTCAGTTTTAGAGGTAGGTTTACTCTTAAAAGCAGAGTCAGTGTTTGGGTTCGAGTTAGTGTTACAGCCAGAATTAGAACTAGGTTTAGGTCTCGGGGTAGGGTTAGTGTTTGTGTTAAGTTAAGGGTTACTTTAAGGGCTAGGGATAGGTTTTTGTTTAGGTCTAGGGCTAAAGTTAAGGCTAGATTCAGGATTTGGTTTAGGTCTAGGCTAGTGTTATGGTTTGGTCTACGGTTAGGGCCAGGTTTAGACCTAGGATTAATGTTAGAGTCAAAATAATGGTCAGGGTTAACCTTAGGGTTTGGAATAGGGTTAGATCTAGTGTGAGGGTAGGGTTATGACTATAAATAGGGTTAGGACTTTGGTTAGCTTAAGGATTAGGGATAGGTCTAGGGTTACCATTATTATGGTTTTGCTTTGGATAAGGGATAGGCTTAGAGCTAGGGTTAGAGTAGAGTTAAGTTTAAGTTTAGGGTTAAATCTAGGTTTAGGGCTCAGATTAGTGCTAATTTTTGTGTTAGGGTTAGGGCCAATGTTATGGCAATAGATAATGTAAGAACTAGGTTACAATTAGGGTTAGGGTTAGGGGTAGGTCTAGTGTTAGGGTTAGGTTTAATGTTAGGGTGATTTTTATAGCTAGGTTAGTATAAGGATATAATTCAGAGACAGTGTTAGTTTTAGAGTTAGGGTTAGGACTCAAATAAGGGCTAGATTATTTTAGGGTTCAGTTTAAGATGAGGGTGGTCTTTAGAGCTAGGGTGATTGTTAGGATATGAGTCAGTGTCAGAGTAAGTTTAAGGTTAGGGTTATGACTCGAATTTAGGCTAGAGTTACTGTTAGGGTTTGGTTTAAGTTTAGGGTGGTGTTTAGACATAAGGTGAGTGTTAGCATATGATTCGGGGTCAGGGTTAGTTTAAGGTTATGGATAGGACTAGAATTAGGGCTAGGGTTAGGTCTAGGTGCAGTGTTAGGGTTTGGTTTATGTTAAGGTTTAAGATTAGGACTATTGCTCAGTTATTTTTTTTTTTTGAGAGAGAGAGAGAATTTTTAAATATTTTTTAAATTTTTTAAATTTTTTGGTTGACACACATCTTTTTTTAAATTATATTTTTATTGTTGCTGAGTATTGAACCCAGAATCCCATGCATGCAAGGCAAATGTGCTACCGCTTGAGCCACATCCTCAGCCCCTATTGCTCAGTTTTGTTTTAGTCCTTGGTTATATGATTAGCATTAGGATTAGGGCTAGTGTTTGTGTTAGGCTTAGGCTTAGGGTTAGGTTAAGACTTGGAGTTAGGGTTAGATCTAGGGTTAGTGCTAGGTCTAAGGATAGGACAAGGGTTAGGTCTAGGTTTAGGGTTATGGTAAATAATAGGTATAGAACTAGGGATAAGGTTAACATGAGAGTTAGAGTTAGTCTTAGGGTTGGGGTTATGGTTAGTTTTAGGGATAGGTTTAAATCAGTGTAATGCTTAGAACTAGGGTTAGTGTTCAGATTAGTCCTAGCATTAGGGCTAGGTTTAGGGTTAAGTTTATGGTAAGGGATGTGTTATAGCTAGGTTTAGAGGTAGAGTGAGGGTTAGAATTAGTATTGGGGTAGTGTTCGGGTTAGGGTTATGATTAAGTCTAGGTTTAGGGCTAGGATGAGGGCTAGGGTTTGTTGTAGATTTAGGTCTAGAATTAGGGCTAGCGATAATGTTAGAGCTAGTATTACAGTTAGGAGTAGATTTAGGATTAGGTCTATGTCTTATTCTAGTGTATGTGTTAAGGTTAGGCTAAGGGTCAGTTTTAGAGCTAGGGATATTTTCAGGTCAGGGTAATGGTTTGTATTAGGTTAAGATTTAGGGATAGGGCTCAAGTGAGCATTAGGGTTAGAGTTAGGTTTCGAGTAATTAATAGGGTTAGATTTAGTGTTCAGGGTAGGTTTAGGGTATTGGAGAGATTTAGGGTTTGCAATACGGTTAGGGTTAGGCCTAGGGTTAGCATTAGGAATAGTGTTATCATAAGGGTAATGTATAGGGTTAGAGTTAGGTTTAGGGTTAGGGATAAGGCTAGGGTTATGTTTAGGCCAAAGTTTAGGCCTTGAGCTATGCTTAGGTCTAAGGTGAGGGTTAGATTTAAAGTTAGGGCTAGGTTTAGGGTTAGGGTTATGCTTACAGTAGGTTTAGGCCTTGGATTAGGGCAGGTTTTGTATTAGGTTTAAGTCTAGGGTTAGTGCTATGGGTAAAGTAAGATCTAGGGTTCTAATTAGTGCTAGTATTAGTATTAGGGTTAGTTTTATGGCTAGTTCTAGTGTTTGGTTTAGATTTTGGTTTAGAGTCATTTTTAGAGCTAGATTTAGTGTTAGTTTCAGGATCAGTGTTCAGATTAGAATTAGGGTAAAAGCCAGAATCAGGAGTAGGGTAAAGTCTAGGGGTAGTGTTATTGTTTGGTTCAGGTTAAGGGTTATTTTTAGGGCTATGACTATGTTTTTGTTTATGTCTAGGGCTAGAGTAATCACTAGATTTAGGATTAGGTTTAGGTTTAGGGGTAGTGTTACAGTTAGATTTAGGCAAAAGTTTACTGGTAGGATTACTTTCAGGGTTCAGTTTAGGGTTAGGGACAGATTTAGACCTATAAGTAGTGTGATGGTCAGAATAAGGGTGAATGTTTGGGTTAGGTTTTGGGTTAGGTTTAGAGGTAGAATGAGGGCTATGGTTTGGACTGGTAATAGGGTTAGTGTTTGATTTAGGCTAAGGATTATGATTAGGACTAGGATTAGCATTATGGATAGTGTTTGGCTTAGGATAAGGGACAGGGTTAGAGCTAGGCTTAGAGCTAGGTTTAGGGTTTGGTTTGCAGCTAGGGTTAGGGTTAGGGTTAAATCTATTTTTAGGACTCAGATTACGTCTACTTTTGTTTTGGGGTTAGGGCTAGGTTTAGGACTGTGGCTAAGGTAAGAACTAGGGTTATTAATAGGGTTACTTTTAGGGTTAGGGTTTGGACAAGAATAGTGTTAGCATTTGCTTTAGGATTACGGTGATATACACAGCTAGGGTTAGTGTTTGGATATGAGTCAGTGTAGGGTTAGTTTAAGTCTTAGGACTCTAATTTGAGCTAGGGTTATGGCTAGTTTTAGGGTTAGGGTTTGGTTTAGGTTAAGTTTAGTTTTGTTTTAGGGCTTGGGCTAGGGTTAGGGTTATTTTTATGATTAGCGATAGTGTTCAGCTAGTGGTAGGGTGAGGTTTAGGCTTAAGGTTAGGCTTAGATTTAGAGTTTATAACTATAATTTAGAGTTATGGTTAGATCCAGGGTTAGGGCTAAGGTTTGGGCTAGTGTTAGAGTTACGGTAATGGACAGGTTTAGAAATAGAAATAGGGCCAATTTGAGAATTAGAGTTATTGTTAGGGCTAGAGTTAGGGATTTGCTTAGGGTTAGGGATAAATTAGGGCTAGATTAGTGCTAGGTTTAGTGTTAGGGTTAGGCCCATGGTTAGGGTTAGAGTTATGGTTAGTGTTAGTGTTAGGGTCATGGTTAGTTTTAGTAGAAGGGATGAGGTTATGGCTAGGTTCAAGGCTAGGGTGATGGTTAAAATTAGGTATAGGAATAGGATGAGTGTTCAGGTTCGGATTAAAGCTAGGTTTAGGGCTAAGATGAGGGCTAGGGTTTGTGTTAGCATTAGAGCTAGGATTAGAGCTAGGGCTAATTTCAGAGCTAGGGTTATGGTTAGGAATAGTGTTAACTTTAGGTTTATGGCTAGGTCTAGTGGAAAGTTAGTTTTAGGGTAAAGGTCTGTTTTAGAGCTAGGTGTATTTTTATGGTCAGAGTCCGGTTTAGGGTTTGGTTTATGATAAGGTTTAGGGTTAGGGCTCACATTAGCATTAGGGTTAGGGTTAAAGTAATGGATAGTGTTAGGTTTAGGGTTCTGGTTAGGTTTAGAGTAATAGATAGGTTTAGTGTTAGCGATAGGATTAGGGTTAGGCCTAGGGTTAGCATTTGGGTTAGGTTTATGTTTAAGGTAAAGGATAGGGTTACTGCTAGTGTTAGGGCTTGTGGTAACGTTAGAATTTTGGCTAGGTTTAGAGAAAAGCCTAGGATTAGTGTTAGTGTTAGATGTAGCAGAAGTGTTAGGGTTTGAGCTAGGGTTAGGGCTAGGGTGAGTGTTAGAGTTAGAGTCAGGGCTATTGTTAGGGTTAGGGTTATGGTTATGGCTTGGGTTTATATTAGGGTTAGGGTTATGTTTAAGGTAATGGATAGAGTTTGTGCTAGGTTTTATGCTATGGTTACAGTTAGGATTAGGGCTAGGTTCAGGGTTAGGTTGAGAGATAGGGCTATTGTTATGTTTAGGGTAAGGATTAGATTTTGAGTAGGGTTAAGGCCAGGGCCAGTGTTAGGGTTAAGGTTAGTGCTAGTAATAGGGATAGGGTTACACTTAGGTCTAGGTTTAGGACTAGGATTAGGGCTAGGTTGTGTGTGAGGTTTAGGGCTAGTGTTAGGTGTATGGGTAATGTAAGAGCTAGGGTTACGATTATGGGTAGATTTAGGGTTTTTCTAGTGTTAGGGTTAGTTTTACAGTTAGGATAATGTTTAGAGCTAGGGTTTGTGCTAGGGTAAGTGTCTAGGGTTAAGTCTAGGGTTTCAGTTAGGGTTAGATTTAGGGTTATGTTTATGGTTAGGTCTAGTGTAATGGTTAGATTTAGGGTAAAGGTTAAGCTTAGAGCTAGATGAATAATTAAGGTCAGGGTATTTTTTATGGTTAAGTTTAGGTTAAGGTTTAGGTTTAGGGTTTTAATAAGCATTAGGGTTAGAGTTAGGATTAGGGTAATGAATAGACTTAAGAATAGAGTACGGGGTTGTTTTAGGGTAGTGCAAAGGTTTAGAGATTGTGATAGTGTTAGGATTAAGCCTAGGGTTAGAATTAGGGTTAGGATTATGGTTAGGGTAATGGATAGGGTTAGAGCTAGGTTTAGGGCTAGGGTTATGGTTAGGATTAGGGCTAGGGTTAGGGTAGTGTATAGAATTAGAGCTATTGTTAGAGCTATGGTTCAGGTTAGGATTAGGGCTAGGGTTAGGTTAGGATTTGGGATAGGGCTAGGGTTATGTTTAGGGTAAAGATTAGGCTTTCATCTAGGGTTAGGTCTAAGGGAAAATTTAGGGTTAGGGATATGGCTACAGTTAGTTTAGGGTTACATTTAGGGCTAGGTTTAGGCCTAGGATTAGGGCTAGGTTTTGTGTTATTTTAGGCCTAGGGTTAGGGCCATGGGTAGTTAAGAGCTAGGGTTATTATTAGGGCTAGTTTTAGGTTTAGTGTTATGGCTAGGTGTAGTGTTAGGATTAGATTTTGAGTTTTGTGAGCTTTGGAGCTAGTTTTATGTTAGGGTCAGGGTCAGTGTTCATATTAGAGTGAGTGTCGGGGTTAGTGCCAGAATTAGGACTAGGATTAGGTCTAGAAGTAGGGTTAGTGTTTCAGTTATGTTAAGGATGATTGTTAGGGATAGCGGAAGGTTGTTGTTCAGGTCTACGGCTAGAGTTATGGTAAGATTTAAGTTTATGTTTAGGTCTAGGACTAGTGTTAGGTTTAGGTTTAGGTATAGGATTACCAGTATGTCTAATGTTAGAGTTCGGGTTTGGGTTAGGGTCAGGTTTACACCTACGGTTATTGTTAGGATCAGTATAAGTTTCAGGGTTAGGATTAGGGTTTGGGTTAGGGTTAGAGCTAGAATGACGGCTAGGATTAGGACTAGTAATAGGGTTAGGATTTGATTTAGGCTATGGATTAGGGTTAGGACTAGTGTTAGCATTAGGTTTAGGGTTTGACTTAAGGTAACAAATAGGATAAAAGCTAGGGTTAGGGAAGGGTTAGGGACTAGCTTATGGCTAGGGTTAGTGTTAGGGTTAAAGCTAGGGTTAGTGCTTGTATTAGGGCTAGGTTTTGGGTTAGGTTAGGGCTAGTGTTAGGGCTACAGCTAATGTATGATCTAGCATTATGATCAGGGCCAGTTTTTGGGTTAGTGTTATGGCTACATCAAGTGTTAAGGTTAGGGTTAGTGTTAGTGTCATGTTTTGAGTTAGAGTTAGTGTTAGGGTCTGGGTCAGTGTTCAGGTTAGAGTTAACTTTAGGGTTAAAAACAGAATTATCACTGGGGTTAGGTCTAGGGGTAGGGTTAGTGTTTGGGTTAGGTTAAGGTTTATTATCAGGTCTAGGGCTAGGTTTTTGTTTATGTCTATGGCTAAAGATATGGCTAGATTTAGAAATAGGTTTAGGTCTAGGGTTATTGTTAGGGTTAGTTTTAGGAATATATTTATTTCTAGTGCTAGTGTTAGGGTTCAGAATAGAGTTAGAGTCAAGTTTAGACTTACAGTTACCATTAGGATCAGAATAAGTGTCAGGTTTGAGTTATGGTTAGAGCTAGAATGAGGGTTATGTTTAGGACTATTAATAGGATTAGGGTTAGGACTAGGGTTAGCATTAGGGTTAGGGTTTGCTTAGGGTAAGGGATAGGATTAGTCCTAGGGTTAGGGCTAGATTTAGGGTAGGGTTAGGGCTAGTGTTACGATTAGGTTTAGTGTTAAATGTAGGGTTACGTTTCAGATTATGGCTAAATTTTGGTTAGAGTTAGGGCTAGGTTTAGAGTTACAGCCAATGTTTTCAGTAGAGTTACGATGTGGGCTAATTATAAGATTGGGGTTAGGACAAGTTCTAGTGTTGGGGATAGGTTTAACATTAGGTTTATGTTTAGAGCTAGGGTTAGTAGTAGGGTCAAAATTAAGGTCCGGGGTATTTTTAGGGTTAGGGTTTGGACTCGAATTAGGGCTAGGTTTAGGGCTAGGTGTAGGGTTAGGTTTTGGTTTAGGGTAAGCTTTAAAGTTAGGGCTATGGCTCAGTTTTCTTTTAGGGCTAGGGTTATGGTTAGGGCTAGATTTAAGATTAGCATTAGGTTTAGGACTAGTGTTATGGTTAGGTTTAGTCTCAGGTTTAGAGTTAGATTTAGAGTCAGGATTAGATCTAGGGTTAGGTCTAGGGCTAAGGATATGGTTAAGATTAGTTCTAGGTTTATAGCTAGGATTAGAAATGTGATAAAAATAGGGTTAGAACTAGGGCTAGGGATACATCGAGAGTGAGAGTTAGTCTTAGGGCTAGGCTTAGGGCTTGGTTATGTATAGGGCTTAATTAGGGCAAGGAATAGGGCTAGGTTTATGTTTATGTTTAGGCCTAGGGTTAGTTTTGGGCTTAGGGTTATGTTTAGTGTAAATAATGGGGTTAGAGCTAGGTTTTGGGCTAGGACAAATGTTAGAATTAGGGTTACAGCTAGGATTTCATTAGAGTTATGATTAAGGCTAGTTTAAGGGCTAAAATGAGGGCTAAGGTTTGTGTTTTGGTTAGGGCTAGGATTAGTGTTAGGGCAAATGTCAGTTCTAGGTTTATGGTTAGGAATAGTTTTAGGGTTAGGTTTATAGTTATGCTTAGTGTAAGGGTTAGATTTAGGGTAAGGGTCAAATTTAGAGCTAGGGGTATTATTAGGGTCAGGGCCATGTTTAGGGTTTTGTTTAGGTTAGGGTTTAGGGTTAGAGCTCAAATTAGCATTAGGGTTTTTGTTAGGGTAATGATAGTGTTCGGTTTAGGGTTCAGGTTAGGTTAAACATAATGGATAGAGTTCCGGTTAGGCATAGGTATAGATTTAGGCCTAGGGTTAGCATTAGAATTAGGGCTATGTTTAGCATAATTGGTAGGATTAGAGCTAAGTTTAGGGCTAGGGTTATAGAAAGGATTAGAACAAGGGTTAGGGTTAGGGTTAGGGCTATGGTTTGTTTTAAAGTTAGGGCTAGCATTACAGCTAGGACAAATGTCAGGTCTATAGTTACCTGAGGAATAGTTTTAGGGTTAGGTTTATGGCTAGGTCTAGTATAAGGGTTAGGTTTAGGGGTAGGGTCAGGTTTAGATCTAGGTATATTATTACAGGAAGGGTTAGAGTTAGGGTTTGGCTTAGGTTAAGTTTAGGATTAGGGCTCAAATTAGCCTTAGGGTTAGAGTTAGGGTAATGATAGGGCTAGGTTTAGGGTTCAGGTTAGGTTTAGGTTAATAAATAAGGTTAGGGTTAGTGATAAAGTTAGGGTTAGGCCTAGGGTTACCATTAGGGTTATGATTATGGTTACAATAATGGATAGGTTTAGAGCTAGTGATAAGGCTAGGGTTATGGTTAGGATTCTGGCTAAGGTTAGGGTAAGATTTAGGGCTAGGTTTTGGGTTAGGGTAAGGTTTCAAACTAGGGTTAATTCTCAAATATGGGCTAGGTTTTGAGTTTGGTTAAGGCTAGGGTAAGGGCTATGGCTAATGTATGAACTAGTGTTACAATTAGTGCCAGTTTTAGGGTTAGGGTTAGGGTGATGTTTAGAGCAAGGTTTATCTTCAGGGTCAGTTTCAGGGTGAGGGTTAGTTTTAGTGTTAGGTTTAGGACTCGAATTAGGGATACTGATAATGCTAGGTGTAGGATTAGGTTTTGGTTTAGGTTAAGGGTTATGGTTAGGGCTATGGCTCAGTTTTGTTTTAGGGCTAGGGCTAGGGTTAATTCTAGATTTTGGATTAGTGTCAGGGTTTGGGCTAGTGTTAGAGTGAAGTTAGGCTTTAGATTTAGGATTGATCTAGAGTTAGGGCTCATGCTAGAGTTGGGGCTAGGGCTAGTTTTAGGGTTATGGTAAGGAATATGGTTAGAACTAGGGATATGTCTAGGGTGAGAATTAGAGTTATTCTTAGGAGTAGGCTTATGGTGAGGGTTGGGATTAGGGCTAAATTAGGGGTAGAATTAGCACTAGAGTAGGTGTTAGGGTTAAGCCTAGGGTTTGCGCTGTGGTTAGGGTTAGCACTTGGGTTAGGATTAAGTTTTGGGGAATGGGTGGGGTTATAGCTACATCTAAGGTTAGGGTGAGAGATAGAATTAGGATTAGGCCTAGGGTTATTGTTCAGTTTAGGATTAAGGCTAGGATTAGGGTTAGGATGAGGGGTAGGTTTTCTGATAGGGTTAGGGCTAAGACTCGGGCTAGGATTCGGGCTAGGTATTATATCAGGTCTAGGGTTAAGGTTAAGGATATTTTTAGGGTTAGGTTGTGGCTAGGTCTAGTTTAAGGTTAGGTTTATGTTAAATGTCAGCTTTAGAGCTAGAGTTATTATTAGTGTCATAGTCAGGTTCAGGGTTAGCATTTGGTTTACATTAAGGTTAAAGGGTTAGGATTCGAATTAGCATTAGGGTTATGTTTAGAGTTAAGGTAATGGTAGGGTTTACTATAGGTTTTAGTTAAGGTTTAAGGTAACGGATGGGTTAGGTTTCAGTGATCAGGTTAGGGTTAGCATTAGGGTTAGGGTTATGTTTAGTGTAATGGATAGTTTTAAGTCTAGGGTTAGGGCTAGGTTATGGTTTTGATTAAGTCTAGGATTAGGGTTAGGTTTAGGGATAGGGCTAGGATTTGGCTTATGGTAAGTGTTAGGGTTAAAGTAAGAGTTAGTTTAAGGTTAAGGTTATGGTTAGGTTAGGATAAGGGTAACTGTTTGAGCTAGGGTTAGGGCTAGTGTGAGGGTTAGGTTTAGGTTCACTTCTGAGTTCAAGATTATGATTAGAGTTAGGTTTAGTGTTAGGGATAGGTTTTTAGTTAGGGTTAGGTTTAGGGTTAGGGTAATGGATATGGTTCATTAGAGTTATGATTAAGGCTAAGTTAAGGGCTAGAATGAGGGCTAGGGTTTGAGTTTTGGTTATGGATAGTATTAGTTTTAGGGCAAATGTCAGTTCTAGGGTTACAGTTAGGGATAGTTTTAGGGTTAGGTTTATTGTTATGTTTAGTGTAAGGGTTAAATTTAGGGTAAGGGTCAAATTTAAAGCTAGGGATATTATTAGGGTCGGGATCATATTTAGGGTTTTGCTTAGTTTAGGGTTTAGGGTTAGGGCTCAAATTAGCATTAGGGTTTGGGTTAGGGTAATGATAGGGTTAGGTTTAGGGTTCAGGTTATGTTTAGCATAATGGATAGGGTTACAGTTAGGCATAGGGTTATATTTAGGCCTAGGGTTAGCATTAGATTTAGGGCTCTGTTTAGGGTAATTGATAGGGTTAGAGCTAACTTTAGGGCTAGAGTTATGGATAGGATAAGAGCTAGGGTTATGGATAGGATTAGAGTTAGTGTTAGGTTTAGGATTAAGGTTAGGGCTGTGATTTGTGTTAAGGTTAGGGCTAGCATTGCAGCTAGAGCAAATGTCAGGTCTATGGTTATGTTAGGAATAGTTTTAGGGTTTTGTTTATGGCTAGGTCTATAATAAGGGTTAGGTTTAGGGGTATGGTCAGGGTTAGAGCTAGGTATATTATTGCGGGAAGGGTTAGAGTTAAGGTTTGGCTTAGATTAAGTTTGGATTAGGGCTCAAATTAGCTTTAGGGTTAGAGTTAGGGTAATGATAGAGTTTGGTTTAGGGTTCAGGTTAGGTTTAGTTTAATGAATAAGGTTAGGGTTAGCGATAAGGTTAGGGTTAGGCCTAGGGTTACCATTAGGGTTATGGTTATGGATAGGGTTAGTGATAAGGTTAGGGTTATGGTTAGGATTCTGGCTAGGGTTAGGGTAAGGTTTAGGGCTAGGTTTTGGGTTAGGGTTAGGTTTAAAACTAGGGTTAAGCCTCAAATATAGGCTAGGTTTTGGGTTTGGTTAGGGCTAGGTTTAGGGCTATGGCTAATGTATGAACTAGTTTTACAATTAGTGCCAGTTTTAGGGTTAGGGTTAGGGTGATGTTTAGAGCAAGGTTTATATTTAGGGTCAGTGTCAGGGTATGGGTTAGTTTTAGTGTTAGGTTTAAAACTCGAATTAGGGTAATGTTAGTGCTAGGTGTACGGTTAGGTTTTGGTTTAGGTTAAGGGTTATGGTTACGGCTATGGCTCAGTTTTATTTTAGGGCTAGGACTAAGGTTCAGGCTGGATTTTGGATTAGCATCAGGGTTACTGCTAGTGTTGGAATGAAGTTTAGGCTTAGGTTTAGGATTAGATTTAGAGTTAGGTTTGATCTAGAATTAGGGCTTATGCTAGGGTAAGAGCTAGGGTTAGGGTTATGGTAAGGAATATTGTTAGAACTAGGGATACGTCCAGGGTGAGAATTAGAGTTATTCTTAGGTGGAGGCTTATGGTGAGGGTTAGGTTTAGGGCTAAATTAGGCCTAGGATGAGGACTAGGGTTAGTGTTAGGGTTCATCCTAGGGGTTGGGCTAGGATTAGGGTTAGCACAGGGGTTAGGGTTTAGTTTAGAGGAATGGGTGGGGTTATAGCCTAGGGTGAGGGTTAGAATTAGGATTAGGCCTAGGGTTATGGTTCAGTTTAGGCAAAGGCTATGATTAGAGCTAGGATGTAAGGTAGGTTTTCTGATAGGGTTAGGACTACGACATGGGCTAGGGATAATATCAGGTCTAGGGTTATGATTAAGGATAGTTTTAGGGTTAGCTTATGGCTAGGTCTAGTGTAAGGGTTAGGATTATTTTAAAGGTCAGCTTTAAAGCTACAATTATTATTTGTGTCACAGTCAGAGTCAGGGATAGCATTTGGTTTATGCTAAGGTTAAGGGGATAGGGCTCGAATTATCTTTAGGGTTAGGTTTAGAGTTAATGTAATAAAAGGGTTTACCATAGGTTTTAGTTAAGGTTTAAGGTAACAGATGTGTTAGGTTTCAGAGATTGGGTTAAGGTTAGCATTAGGGTTAGGGTTATGTTTAGTGTAATGTGTAGATTTAGAGCTAGGGTTAGGGCTAGGTTATGGTTTTGATTAAGTCTAGGATTAGGGTTAGGTTAAGGGATAGGGCTAGGGTTTGGTTTAAGGTAAGTGTTGGGGTTAGGGTAAGTGTTAGTTTTGGGTTAAGGTTATGGGTAGGTTAGGATAAGGGTTAGTGTTTGAGCTAGGGTTAGGGCTAGTTCGAGGGTTAGGTTTAGGTTCACTTCTGAGTTCAAGATTATAGTTAGAGTTAGGTTTAGTGTTAGGGATAGGGTTTTAATTAAGGTTATTGTTAGGGTTAGGTTAATGGATATGGTTAGAGCTAATGTTTGGGCTATGGTTAAGGTTAGGATTAGGGCTAGGGATAGGATTAGAATGTAGGATAGGGCTAGGGTTATGTTTAGTATAAGGGTTAGGCTTTGAGCTAGGGTTAGGTCTAAGGAGAGGGTTAGGTTTAGAGTTAGAATTAGGGTTAGGGCTAGGCTTAGGTTTATGCTTAGTGCTAAGTTTAGGCCTAGGATTAGCTCTAGGTTTTGTGTTAGGTTTAGGGCTAGGGTTAGGACTATGGGTAATGTAAAAGCTAGGGTTATGTCTAGGGCTAGTTTTAGGTTTAGGGTTATAGCTAGATATAGTGTTAGGTTTAGTGTTTTGGTTAGTGTCAGGTTTAAAGCTGGTTTAATTTTTAAAATCACGGTCAGTGTCCGGGATAGGGTTAGGTTTAGGTTAGAGTTAGATTTAGGATGATGTTTAGGTCTAGGGATAGGGTAAGTGTTTGGTTTAGGTTTAGGGTTATTGCTAGGGCTAGTGCTAAGATTTTGTTTGTGTCTAAGGCTAGAGTTGTAGCTATATTTAGCTTTGGGTCTAAGTCTAGTGTTAGGCTTAGGTATAAGTATAGGGTTACTTGTAGGTCTAGTTTTAGGTTTTGGTTTAGGTTTAGTGTCAGGTTTATACCTAAGGTTACTTTCAGGGTCAGATGAGGGTCAGGGTTAGATTTAGTGGTAGAATGAGGGCTAGGGTTAAGACTAGTAATATGGTTAGAGTTGAAGTTAGGCTAAGGATTAGGGTTAGGACTAGGGTTAGCATTTGGGTTAGGGTTTGGCTTAGGATAAGGGATAGGGTTAGAGTGAGGGTTAGGGCTAGGCTTAGGGTTAGATTTAGGGCTAGTGTTAGGGTTAAGATTAGGGTTAAAGCTAGGTTTAGGGCTGGGATCCAGGGAAGGATTTGTGTTAGGGTTAATGCTAGAGTTAGAACAATGACTAATGTACAAACTAGGGTTACAATTAAGGCTAGTTTTAGGTTACAGTTAAGACTAGGTCTAGTGTTACGGTTAACTTAAGTTAGGGTGATGATTAGAGCTAGTATTACTTTTAGGTTTAGCGTCAGGTTCAGAGTGATTTTTAGAGTTAGGGTTAGGGCTAGTTTTAATGTTTGGGTTTGGTTTAGATTAAGGGTTTGGGTTAGGGATATGGCTTGGTTTTGTTTTATGGCTAGGGCCAGGGCTAGTGCAAATTTTAGCATTAGCGTTATGGTTAGGAGTAGTTTTAGGGTTTGATTTGGCTTATGATTACAGTTAAATTTAGAGTTAGGTTTAGATTTAGAGTTAGGTTTAGATCTAGAGTTAGGATAGGGCTAAGGATAGAACTAGGGCTAGGGCTAGGGCAAGAGTTACATTTAGTCTTACGGTTAGGGTTAGGGTTAGGATAGGATTAAATTAGGGCTGGGATTAGCACTAGGCTTAGTGTTAGTATTAGGCCTAGGGTTAGGGGCAGGAGTTAGGGTTAGGTTTAGGGTTATGGTTAACTTTAAGTTAAGGGATGGGGTTATAGGTAGTTTTAGGGCAAGGGTGAGGGTTAGAATTATGATTAGGGCTTGGGTTATGGCTCAGGTTAGGAATAGGCTAGGTTTAGAACTAGGATTATGGTTTAGGGCTAATTTCAGGTCTAGGTTTATGGTTAAATATAGTTTAAGTTTAGTTTTATGGCTGAGCCTTTTGTAAGCATTAGGTTTAGGGTTAGGGTCAGGTTTAGAGCTAAGGTGTTATTAGAATCATGGTCACGATTAGTGTTTTGGATAGGTTAAGGTTTAAAGTTAGGACTTGAATTAGCATTAAGTTTAGGATCAGCGTAATGATAATGTTAGGTTTAGGTTTCATGTTAGATTTAGTGTGAAGGTTAGCATAGGGTTAGGTTTAGGCCTAAGGTTAGCATTAAGGTTAGGGTTATGGTTAGGGTAATGGATAGCGTTAAAGCTAGGGTTACAGGTAGGTTTATGGTTACAATTAGTGATAGGGTTAGAGTTAGTTTTAGGGTTATTATGACCAGGGCCAGTGTTAGGGCTTGGTTTGGTTTGAGTTTAGGGTCACGGCTCAAATTAGAGTTAGGGTTAGTGTTACCGTAAAGATATGGTTAGGTTTAGGGTTCAGGTTAGGTTTCGATGTAGTGTAAGGGTGAGAGTAAGTTTTGTACAAATTTCATTGATACTTGGAAGGAGTCACCTTTTACCTAGCCTTAATATTCTCCACAGGTTTGGGTCTTCTTTTTTCTATGTTTTGCTATCAGGAGCACTCTGTATTTTAAGGTTTTACTTCATAATGACCCATATAGGTAAATGAAAATGGAGGTTGAAATCAAACCAGGTTGGTGCTAGCTGCTTGAAACTTCAAACGCTGTATCAGTTCTCTGTGGGAACTGTCTGGTTTGTTCCCTGTGAAAGTAGCTCTATATCCAAGAGCCCTTTAGCAGAAAAAAGAGAAATATGCATGAACTGAAATACCACCTCAATTATTTGGTCATATTTCTTTGATACTGCATAGGATTCATCTGATAGCTTAGCCCCCTAGGCTCCCCATGTTTGGAACTTCTAAGATTCACAGTTTTTCAAACAGGTTAGGGTTTGTGTTAAGGATAGTGTTAGGGCTAGTGTTAGAGCTAGTATTAGTATTAGAGTTAGTTTTGTTCAAATTTCTTGATACTGGGCAGGATTCATTTTTTTCCTATCTTACTATACTCCACATGTTTGGGAATCCTAGGTTCAATGGTTCACTGTAATGAAAAGTTTGTATTTTAAAGTTTCAGTTCATTTTTTCCTCTACAGGTAAATGGAAATGGAGCTGGAAATCAAACAGCATCATTGCTGCCTGCTTGAAACTTCACACTTCAGGGGCTGGGAATGTGGTTCAAGCAGTAGTGCACTCTCCTGGCATACATGTGGCCCGGGTTCAATCCTCAGCACCACACACAAACAAAGATGTTGCGTCCACCTATAACTAAAAAATACAAAATATTAAAATTCTCTCTCTCTCTCTCTCTCTCTCTCTCTCTCTCTCTCTCTCTATTTCTTTAAAAAATTTAAAAAAAAGAAACTTCACACTTCATCAATACTCTGTGAGCAATCTCTGGTTTGTTATTGTGACAGTAGGCCTAAGCTAAAGCATGTAACAACAACTTTATCTAAGAGTCCTTTAGGAGATAACAGAGAAATATGCATGTACTGATATACTCCATCACCTTTTTGGACAGATGTCTTTGTTACTGTGCAGCATTCATTCCTTAGCTTGCCCCACTAGGCTGACCAAGTTTGGAAAATCTATGGTCAAAGATTTCATAAAAAAGTTAGGGTTAGGGGAAGATCTAGGGTTAGAGCTAGTGTTAGGGTTAGAGTAGTTTTATTCAAAATTTTTGATACTTTGCAGGATTTATTTTTTAACTAGATTTACTCTGTTCCCCAGGTTAAGGCCTTCTCTGTTCAAAGGTTCACTGTCAGGAATGTTTTGTATTTTAAGATTTCACTTCAATTTGACCTATACAGGAAAGTTAATGGAGTTGAAAATCAAACAGTGATTGTGCTAGCTGCCTGAAACTTCACACACTCCATCAGTTCTTTCTAGGGACTTTGGTATGTTCCTTGTAAATATAGGCCTATGATTAAGAATGCAAAAACAACTTAATCTGAGAGCCCTTCAGGACAAAACAGGAAAATATGCTTGTACTGAAACACCTCCCATAATTATTTGGTCAGATTTGTTTGACGTTGCGTAGGATTCATCACTTTGCTTGCCCCACAAGGCTCCCCAAGTAAGGGAATTCTAGGATCAAAGCTTCTCTAAACAGGTTAGGGTTAATTTTAGGCTTTTCAACCGAGAAGAATGAAATTTGGGTACCTAAGTGCAACTGGTATACTCATCTTTCCTGACAAGGATCATCAAGATCAGGTGAGTAAATATTTGCAGAGATTCCAGTTAACCTGGAGCTCTGTTGAAGCTCTGTAAATGTTTTCTTAGGAAAGCGTATGTTCCTTGCCTCCACTTAGGACCACTTCACCAGGGAACCAATCACAGAGAGCACACCGGGAACTAATTGAGTGAGTCAAGCTTCAAGCAGCTAGCACAAAGAGTGTTTGATTTAGAGTTCCAAATGCATGTATTCCTAAAGGTTAAAATGAAGAGAAACCCCCAAAATTCAAAGGCTTCCTGAAAGCAAATGTTTCAACGTAGAAGAACGAAATTTTGGGAGCCAAATGCAACTCGTATGCTCATCTTTCTTACCTAGTATCAACAAGATCAAGTGAAAAAATATTCGCTGAAATTCCAGTAAACTTGAGAGTTTTGTGGAAGCTCTGCAAACACTTACATAAGAAAGTGTATTTTCCTTGCCTCTGCTTGGGGATACTTCAGCAGGGGACAATGCATCAAGAGTCACTGAGAAGTCATTGAGTGGGCCATGTTTCAAACAGGTATCACAAACTGTGTTTGATTGAGCATTCCAAATGCATGTATTCCTATACGGAAAAAAGAAGTTAAACCTGAAAATTCAAAGTGTTCCTGCAAAGGAACTCTTCCACATAAGATGACGAAATTTGGGCTGACAAGTGCAACACGTATACTCAGTTTTGCTGCCAAGTATCAACAAAATCGGGTGAAAAAATATTTGCTGAGAGTCCAGTAAACTCTATTTTGTGGATGCTCTACAAACACTTTCAAATGAAAGTTTATTTTTCTCTGCTCTGCTTCGGTGTACATAAACCGGTAACAAAGCATAGAGAGCACAATGAGAATTCATTCAGTGAGTCAATTTTCAAGCAGCTAGCACAAACCGTGTTTGATTTCGATTTCCAAAAGCATGTATCCCTATAGGGGAAAATGTAGTAAAACCGAACAGATCCAAGTCATCCTGCAAAGGAATGATTCAGCCTAGCAGAACAAAATTTGTGCTGCCAAGAGCAACTGCTATACATATTTTTTCTACCAAGTATCAACAAGTTCGGGTGAATAAACATTTGCTGAGATTCCAGTAAACTCAGAGTTCTGTGCAAGCTTTGCAAATGCTTTCAAATGAAAGTGTATGTTCCTTGCCTCCGCTTAGAGCTACTACCACAGGGAACAAAGCATAGAGAGCACACCGAGAACGAATTGAGTGAGTCAAGTTTGAAGAAGTTAGCACAAACCGTGTTGGATATACAGTTCCAAATGCATGTATCCCTATAAGGGAAAAGGAAGTGAAACTTAAAATTCAAAGTGCTCCTGCAAACGAACGCTTCAACCCTGAAGAACGAAATTTGGGCAGCCAAGTGAAACCGGTATACTCATCTTTGCTGCCAAGTTTCATCAAGATCGGGTGAAAAAATGCTGCTGAGATTCCAGTAATCTCAGAGTTCTGTGGAAGCTCTGCAAACACTTTCAAATGAAAGTATATATTCCTTGCCTCTGCTTAGGGCTACTTCAACAGGAAACAAAGCATAGAGTGCACTGAGAACTAACTGAGTGAGTCAACTTTCATGCAGCTAGTACCAACCGCGTTTGAGTTAGAGTTCCAAATGCATGTATCCCTATAGGGGAAAATGAAGTGAAACCTCAAATTTCAAAGTGTACCTTCAAACGAACTATTCAAAACAGAAGATCTAAATTTGGGCAGCCAAATGCAACCGGTCTACTTATCTTTGCTGTCGAGTAACAACAAGTTAGCGTGAAAAAATATTTGCTGAGAATCCAGGAAACTCACAGTTCTGTTTAATCACTGCAAATGCTTTCAAATGAAAGTTTGTTTCCCTTGCCTCTGCTTAGGGTTACTTCAACAGAAAACAAAGCATAGAGATCACACTGAGAACTAGTTGCGTGAGTTTCCGTTTCAAGCAGCTAGCATAAACCGTGTTTGATGTATAATTCCAAATGCATGTATCCCTATAAGGAAAAGTGAAGTGAAACCTAAACATTCAAAAGTGTTCCTGCAAACGAACTTTTCAACCTAGAAGAAAGAAATTTGGGTAGCTAAGTGCAACTGGTAAACTCATCTTTCCTGACAAGTATCATCCAGATCAGGTGAGTAAATATTTGCAGAGATTCCAGTTAACTTGGAGCTCTGTTGAAGCTCTGTAAATGCTTTCCTAGGAAAGCGTATGTTCTTTGCCTCCACTTAGGACCACTTCACCAGGGAACCAATCACAGAGAGCACACCGGGAATTAATTGAGTGAGTCAAGCTTCAAGCAGATAGCACAAACCGTGTTTGATAGATTTCCAAAAGCATGAATCCCTATAGGGGAAAATGTAGTAAAACCTAACTAATCCAAGTCATCCTGCAAAGGAATGATTCAGCCTAGCAGAACAAAATTTGTGCTGCCAAGAGAAACTGCTATATACATTTTTTCTACCAAGTATCAACAAGTTCGGGTGAATAAACATTTGCTGAGATTCCAGTAAACTCAGAGTTCTGTGCAAGCTTTGCAAATGCTTTCAAATGAAAGTGTATGTTCCTTGCCTCCGCTTAGAGCTACTTCCACAGGGAACAAAGCATAGAGATCACACCGAGAACGAATTGAGTGAGTCAAGTTTGAAGAAGCTAGCACAAACCGTGTTGGATATATAGTTCCAAATGCATGTATCCCCATAAGGGAAAACTAAGTGAAAATTAAAATTCAAAGTGCTCCTGCAAATGAACGCTTCAACCCTGAAGAACGAAATTTGGGCAGCCAAGTGAAACCAGTATACTCATCTTTGCTGCCAAGTATCATCAAGATCGGGTGAAAAAATTTTGATGAGATTCCAGTAAACTCAGAGTTCTGTGGAAGTTCTGCAAACACTTACAAATGAAAGTATATATTCCTTGCCTCTGCTTAGGGCTACTTCAACAGGAAACAAAGCATAGAGTGCACTGAGAACTAACTGAGTGAGTCAACTTTCATGCAGCTAGTACCAACCGCGTTTGAGTTAGAGTTCCAAATGCATGTATCCCTAGAGGGGAAAATGAAGTGAAACCTCAAATTTCAAAGTGTTCCTGCCAACGAACTATTCAACCTAGAAGATCTAAATTTGGGCAGCCAAATGCAACCGGTCAACTTATCTTTGCTGTCGAGTAACAACAAGTTAGGGTGAAAAAATATTTGCTGAGAATCCAGGAAACTCACAATTCTGTGAAATCACTGCAAAGGCTTTCAAATGAAAGTTTCTTTCCCTGGCCTCTGCTTAGGGTTCCTTCAACAGAAAACAAAGCATAGAGATCACACTGAGAACTAGTTGAGTGAGTTTCAGTTTCAAGCAGCTAGCATAAACCGTGTTTGATGTATAATTCCAGATGCATGTATCCCTATAAGGGAAAAGGAAGTGAAACCTAAACATTCAAAAGCGTTCCTGCAAACGAACTTTTCAACCTAGAAGAACGAAATTTGGGCAGCTAAGTGCCACTGGTAAACTCATCTTTCCTGACAAGTATCATCCAGATCAGGTGAGTAAATATTTGCAGAGATTCCAGTTAACTTGGAGCTCTGTTGAAGCTCTGTAAATGCTTTCTTAGGAAAGCGAATGTTCCTTGCCTCCACTTAGGACCACTTCACCAGGGAACCAATCACAGAGAGCACACCGGGAACTAATGGAGTGAGTCAAGCTTCAAGCAGCTAGCACAAAGAGTGTTTGATTGAGAGCTCCAAATGCATGTATTCCTATAGGTTGAAATGAAGAGAAACCCCCCAAATTCAATGTCTTCCTGAAAGCAAATGTTTCAACGTAGAAGAACGAAATTTTGGGAGCCAAATGCAACTGGTATGCTCATCTTTCTTACCTAGTATCAACAAGATCAAGTGAAAAAATATTCGCTGAAATTCCAGTAAACTTGGGAGTTTTGTGGAAGCTCTGCAAACACTTACATAAGAAAGTGTATTTGCCTTGCCTCTGCTTGGGGAAACTTCAGCAGGGGACAATGCATCAAGAGCCACTGAGAAGTCATTGAGTGGGCCAAGTTTCAAACAGGTATCACAAACTGTGTTTCGTTGAGCATTCCAAATGCATGTATTCCTATAGGGAAAAAAGAAGTTAAACCTGAAAATTCAAAGTGTTCCTGCAAAGGAACTCTTCATCCTAAGATAACGAAATTTGGGCTGCCAAGTGCAACTCATCTACTCAGTTTTGCTGCCAAGTATCAACAAGATCGGGTGAAAAAATATCTGCTGAGAGTCCAGTAAACTCTGTTCTGTGGATGCTCTACAAAGACTTTCAAATGAAAGTTGATTTTTCTCTGTTCTGCTTCGGTGTACATAAACCGGTAACAAAGCATAGAGAGCACAATGAGAATTCATTCAGTGAGTCAATTTTCAAGCAGCTAGCACAAACCGTGTTTGATTTCGATTTCCAAAAGCATGTATCCCTATAGGGGAAAATGTGGTAAAACCGAACTGATCCAAGTCATCCTGCAAAGGAATGATTCAGCCTAGCAGAACAAAATTTGTGCTGCCAAGAGCAACTGGTATACACATTTTTTCTACCAAGTATCAACAAGTTCGGGTGAATAAACATTTGCTGAGATTCCAGTAAACTCAGAGTTCTGTGCAAGCTTTGCAAATACTTTCAGATGAAAGTGTATGTCCCTTGCCTCCGCTTAGAGCTACTACCACAGGGAACAAAGCATAGAGAGCACACCGAGAACGAATTGAGTGAGTCAAGTTGGAAGAAGCTAGCACAAACCGTGTTGGATATACAGTTCCAAATGCATGTATCCCCATAAGGGAAAAGGAAGTGAAACTTAAAATTCAAAGTGCTCCTGCAAAGGAACGCTTCAACCCTGAAGAACGAAATTTGGGGGCCAAGTGAAACCGGTATACTCATCTTTGCTGCCAAGTATCATCAAGATCGGGTGAAAAAATTTTGCTGAGATTCCGGTAAACTCAGAGTTCTGTGGAAGCTCTGCAAACACTTTCAAATGAAAGTATATTTTCCTTGCCTCTGCTTAGGGCTACTTCAACAGGAAACAAAGCATAGAGAGTGCACTGAGAACTAACTGAGTGAGTCAACTTTCATGCAGCTACTACCAACCGCGTTTGAGTTAGAGTTCCAAATGTATGTATCCCTATAGGGGAAAATGAAGTGAAACCTCAAATTTCAAAGTGTTCCTGCAAACGAACTATTCAACCTAGACGATCTAAATTTGGGCAGCCAAATGCAACCGGTCTACTTATCTTTGCTGTCGAGTAACAACAAGTTAGGGTGAAAAAATATTTGCTGAGAATCCAGGAAACTCACAATTCTGTGAAATCACTGCAAAGGCTTTCAAATGAAAGTTTCTTTCCCTGGCCTCTGCTTAGGGTTCCTTCAACAGAAAACAAAGCATAGAGATCACACTGAGAACTAGTTGAGTGAGTTTCAGTTTCAAGCAGCTAGCATAAACCGTGTTTGATGTATAATTCCAGATGCATGTATCCCTATAAGGGAAAAGGAAGTGAAACCTAAACATTCAAAAGCGTTCCTGCAAACGAACTTTTCAACCTAGAAGAACGAAATTTGGGCAGCTAAGTGCCACTGGTAAACTCATCTTTCCTGACAAGTATCATCCAGATCTGGTGAGTCAATATTTGCAGAGATTCCAGTTAACTTGGAGCTCTGTTGAAGCTCTGTAAATGCTTTCTTAGGAAAGCGAATGTTCCTTGCCTCCACTTAGGACCACTTCACCAGGGAACCAATCACAGAGAGCACACCGGGAACTAATTGAGTGAGTCAAGCTTCAAGCAGCTGGCGCAAAGAGTGTTTGATTGAGAGCTCCAAATGCATGTATTCCTACAGCTTAAAATGAAGAGAAACCCCCCAAATTCAATGTCTTCCTGAAAGCAAATGTTTCAACGTAGAAGAACGAAATTTTGGGAGCCAAATGCAACTGGTATGCTCATCTTTCTGACCTGGTATCAACAAGATCAAGTGAAAAAATATTCGCTGAAATTCCAGTAAACTTGGGAGTTTTGTGGAAGCTCTGCAAACACTTACATAAGAAAGTGTATTTTCCTTGCCTCTGCTTGGGGATACTTCAGCAGGGGACAATGCATCAAGAGCCACTGAGAAGTCATTGAGTGGGCCAAGTTTCAAACAGGTATCACAAACTGTGTTTCGTTGAGCATTCCAAATGCAGGTATTCCTATAGGGAAAAAAGAAGTTAAACCTGAAAATTCAAAGTGTTCCTGCAAAGGAACTCTTCAACATGAGATGACGAAATTTGGGCTGCCAAGTGCAACTCATCTACTCAGTTTTGCTGCCAAGTATCAACAAGATCGGGTGAAAAAATATCTGCTGAGAGTCCAGTAAACTCTGTTCTGTGGATGCTCTACAAACACTTTCAAATGAAAGTTGATTTTTCTCTGCTCTGCTTCGGTGTACATAAACCGGTAACAAAGCATAGAGAGCACAATGGGAATTCATTCAGTGAGTCAATTTTCAAGCAGCTAGCACAAACCGTGTTTGATTTCGATTTCCAAAAGCATGTATCCCTATAGGGGAAAATGTGGTAAAACCGAACTGATCCAAGTCATCCTGCAAAGGAATGATTCAGCCTAGCAGAACAAAATTTGTGCTGCCAAGAGCAACTGGTATACACATGTTTTCTACCAAGTATCAACAAGTTCGGGTGAAGAAACATTTGCTGAGATTCCAGTAAACTCAGAGTCCTGTTCAAGCTTGGCAAATGCTTTCAGATGAAAGTGTATGTTCCTTGCCTCCGCTTAGAGCTACTACCACAGGGAACAAAGCATAGAGAGCACACCGAGAACGAATTGAGTGAGTCAAGTTGGAAGAAGCTAGCACAAACCGTGTTGGATATACAGTTCCAAATGCATGTATCCCCATAAGGGGAAAGGAAGTGAAACTTAAAATTCAAAGTGGTCCTGCAAACGAACGCTTCAACCCTGAAGAACGAAATTTGGGCAGCCAAGTGAAACCGGTATACTCATCTTTGCTGCCAAGTATCATCAAGATCGGGTGAAAAAATTTTGCTGAGATTCCGGTAAACTCAGAGTTCTGTGGAAGCTCTGCAAACACTTTCAAATGAAAGTATATTTTCCTTGCCTCTGCTTAGGGCTACTGCAACAGGAAACAAAGCATAGAGAGTGCACTGAGAACTAACTGAGTGAGTCAACTTTCATGCAGCTAGTACCAACGGCGTTTGAGTTAGTGTTCCAAATGCATGTATCCCTAGAGGGGAAAATGAAGTGAAACCTCAAATTTCAAAGTGTTCCTGCCAACGAACTATTCAACCTAGAAGATCTAAATTTGGGCAGCCAAATGCAACCGGTCTACTTATCTTTGCTGTCGAGTAACAACAAGTTAGGGTGAAAAAATATTGGCTGAGAATCCAGGAAACTCACAGTTCTGTGGAATCACTGCCAAGGCTTTCAAATGAAAGTTTCTTTCCCTTGCCTCTGCTTAGGGTTCCTTCAACAGAAAACAAAGCATAGAGATCACGCTGAGAACTAGTTGAGTGAGTTTCAGTTTCAAGCAGCTAGCATAAACCGTGTTTGATGTATAATTCCAGATGCATGTATCCCTATAAGGGCAAAGGAAGTGAAACCTAAACATTCAAAAGCGTTCCTGCAAACGAACTTTTCAACCTAGAAGAACGAAATTTGGGCAGCTAAGTGCCACTGGTAAACTCATCTTTCCTGACAAGTATCATCCAGATCAGGTGAGTCAATATTTGCAGAGATTCCAGTTAACTTGGAGCTCTGTTGAAGCTCTGTAAATGCTTTCTTAGGAAAGCGAATGTTCCTTGCCTCCACTTAGGACCACTTCACCAGGGAACCAATCACAGAGAGCACACCGGGAACTAATTGAGTGAGTCAAGCTTCAAGCAGCTGGCGCAAAGAGTGTTTGATTGAGAGCTCCAAATGCATGTATTCCTATAGGTTAAAATGAAGAGAAACCCCCCAAATTCAATGTCTTCCTGAAAGCAAATGTTTCAACGTAGAAGAACGAAATTTTGGGAGCCAAATGCAACTGGTATGCTCATCTTTCTTACCTAGTATCAACAAGATCAAGTGAAAAAATATTTGCTGAAATTCCAGTAAACTTGGGAGTTTTGTGGAAGCTCTGCAAACACTTACATAACAAAGTGTATTTTCCTTGCCTCTGCTTGGGGATACTTCAGCAGGGGACAATGCATCAAGAGGCACTGAGAAGTCATTGAGTGGGCCAAGTTTCAAACAGGTATCACAAACTGTGTTTCGTTGAGCATTCCAAATGCATGTATTCCTATAGGGAAAAAAGAAGTTAAACCTGAAAATTCAAAGTGTTCCTGCAAAGGAACTCTTCAACATAAGATGACGAAATTTGGGCTGCCAAGTGCAACTCATCTACTCAGTTTTGCTGCCAAGTATCAACAAGATCGGGTGAAAAAATATCTGCTGAGAGTCCAGTAAACTCTGTTCTGTGGATGCTGTACAAACACTTTCAAATGAAAGTTGATTTTTCTCTGCTCTGCTTCGGTGTACATAAACCGGTAACAAAGCATAGAGAGCACAATGAGAATTCATTCAGTGAGTCAATTTTCAAGCAGCTAGCACAAACCGTGTTTGATTTCGATTTCCAAAAGCATGTATCCCTATAAATGTAGTAAAACCTAACTGATCCAAGTCATCCTGCAAAGGAATGATTCAGCCTAGCAGAACAAAATTTGTGCTGCCAAGAGCAACTGGTATACACATTTTTTCTACCAAGTATCAACAAGTTCGGGTGAATAAACATTTGCTGAGATTCCAGTAAACTCAGAGTTCTGTGCAAGCTTTGCAAATGTTTTCAGATGAAAGTGTATGTCCCTTGCCTCCGCTTAGAGCTACTACCACAGGGAACAAAGCATAGAGAGCACACCGAGTACGAATTGAGTGAGTCAAGTTTGAAGAAACTAGCACAAACCGTGTTGGATATACAGTTCCAAATGCATGTGTAACCATAAGGGAAAAGGAAGTGAAACTTAAAATTCAAAGTGCTCCTGCAAAGGAACGCTTCAACCCTGAAGAACGAAATTTGGGCAGCCAAGTGAAACCGGTATACTCATCTTTGCTGCCAAGTATCATCAAGATCGGGTGAAAAAATTTTGCTGAGATTCCAGTAAACTCAGAGTTCTGTGGAAGCTCTGCAAACACTTTCAAATGAAAGTATATTTTCCTTGCCTCTGCTTAGGGCTACTTCAACAGGAAACAAAGCGTAGAGAGTGCACTGAGAACTAACTGAGTGACTCAAGTTTTATGCAGCTAGTACCAACTGCATTTGAGTTAGAGTTCCAAATGTATGTATCCCTATAGGGGAAAATGAAGTGAAACCTCAAATTTCAAAGTGTTCCTGCAAACGAACTATTTAACCTAGAAGATCTAAATTTGGGCAGCCAAATGCAACCTGTCTACTTATCTTTGCTGTCGAGTAACAAGAAGTTAGGGTGAAAAAATATTTGCTGAGAATCCAGGAAACTCACAGTTCTGTAGAATCACTGCAAAGGCTTTCAAATGAAAGTTTCTTTCCCTTGCCTCTGCTTAGGGTTCCTTCAACAGAAAACAAAGCATAGAGATCACACTGAGAACTAGTTGAGTGAGCTTCAGTTTCAAGCAGCTAGCATAAACCGTGTTTGATGTATAATTCCAGATGCATGTATCCCTATAAGGGAAAAGGAAGTGAAACCTAAACATTCAAAAGCGTTCCTGCAAACGAACTTTTCAACCTAGAAGAACGAAATTTGCGCAGCTAAGTGCCACTGGTAAACTCATCTTTCCTGACAAGTATCATCCAGATCAGGTGAGTCAATATTTGCAGAGATTCCAGTTAACTTGGAGCTCTGATGAAGCTCTGTAAATGCTTTCTTAGGAAAGCGAATGTTCCTTGCCTCCACTTAGGACCACTTCACCAGGGAACCAATCACAGAGAGCACACCTGGAACTAATGGAGTGAGTCAAGCTTCAAGCAGCTAGCACAAAGAGTGTTTGATTTAGAACTCCAAATGCATGTATTCCTATAGGTTAAAATGAAGAGAAACCCCCCAAATTCAATGTCTTCCTGAAAGCAAATGTTTCAACGTAGAAGAACGAAATTTTGGGAGCCAAATGCAACTGGTATGCTCATCTTTCTTACCTAGTATCAACAAGATCAAGTGAAAAAATATTCGCTGAAATTCCAGTAAACTTGGGAGTTTTGTGGAAGCTCTGCAAACACTTACATAAGAAAGTGTATTTGCCTTGCCTCAGCTTGGGGAAACTTCAGCAGGGGACAATGCATCAAGAGCCACTGAGAAGTCATTGAGTGGGCCAAGTTTCAAACAGGTATCACAAACTGTGTTTCGTTGAGCATTCCAAATGCATATATTCCTATAGGGAAAAAAGAAGTTAAACCTGAAAATTCAAAGTGTTCCTGCAAAGGAACTCTTCAACATAAGATGACGAAATTTGGGCTGCCAAGTGCAACTCATCTACTCAGTTTTGCTGCCAAGTATCAACAAGATCGGGTGAAAAAATATCTGCTGAGAGTCCAGTAAACTCTGTTCTGTGGATGCTCTACAAACACTTTCAAATGAAAGTTTATTTTTCTCTGCTCTGCTTCGGTGTACATAAACCGGTAACAAAGCATAGAGAGCACAATGAGAATTCATTCAGTGAGTCAATTTTCAAGCAGCTTGCACAAACCGTGTTTGATTTCGATTTCCAAAAGCATGTATCCCTATAGGGGAAAATGTGGTAAAACCGAACTGATCCAAGTCATCCTGCAAAGGAATGATTCAGCCTAGCAGAACAAAATTTGTGCTGCCAAGAGCAACTGGTATACACATTTTTTCTACCAAGTATCAACAAGTTCGGGTGAATAAACATTTGCTGAGATTCCAGTAAACTCAGAGTTCTGTGCAAGCTTTGCAAATATTTTCAGATGAAAGTGTATGTCCCTTGCCTCCGCTTAGAGCTACTACCACAGGGAACAAAGCATAGAGAGCACACCGAGAACGAATTGAGTGAGTCAAGTTTGAAGAAGCTAGCACAAACCGTGTTGGATATACAGTTCCAAATGCATGTATAACCATAAGGGAAAAGGAAATGAAACTTAAAATTCAAAGTGCTCCTGCAAAGGAACGCTTCAACCCTGAAGAACGAAATTTGGGCAGCCAAGTGAAACTGGTATACTCATCTTTGCTGCCAAGTATCATCAAGATCGGGTGAAAAAATTTTGCTGAGATTCCAGTAAACTCAGAGTTCTGTGGAAGCTCTGCAAACACTTTCAAATGAAAGTATATTTTCCTTGCCTCTGCTTAGGGCTACTTCAACAGGAAACAAAGCGTAGAGAGTGCACTGAGAACTAACTGAGTGAGTCAAGCTTCATGCAGCTAGTACCAACTGCGTTTGAGTTAGAGTTCCAAATGTATGTATCCCTATAGGGGAAAATGAAGTGAAACCTCAAATTTCAAACTGTTCCTGCAAACGAACTATTTAACCTAGAAGATCTAAATCTGGGCAGCCAAATGCAACTGGTCTACTTATCTTTGCTGTCGAGTAACAACAAGTTAGGTTGAAAAAATATTTGCTGACAATCCAGGAAACTCACAGTTCTGTAGAATCACTGCAAAGGCTTTCAAATGAAAGTTTCTTTCCCTTGCCTCTGCTTAGGGTTCCTTCAACAGAAAACAAAGCTTAGAGATCACGCTGAGAACTAGTTGAGTGAGTTTCAGTTTCAAGCAGCTAGCATAAACCGTGTTTGATGTATAATTCCAGATGCATGTATCCCTATAAGGGAAAAGGAAGTGAAACCTAAACATTCAATAGTGTTCCTGCAAACGAACTTTTCAACCTAGAAGAACGAAATTTGGGCAGCTAAGTGCCACTGGTAAACTCATCTTTCCTGACAAGTATCATCCAGATCAGGTGAGTCAATATTTGCAGAGATTCCAGTTAACTTGGAGGTCTGTTGAAGCTCTGTAAATGCTTTCTTAGGAAAGCAAATGTTCCTTGCCTCCACTTAGGACCACTTCACCAGGGAACCAATCACAGAGAGCACACCTGGAACTAATGGAGTGAGTCAAGCTTCAAGCAGCTAGCACAAAGAGTGTTTGATTTAGAACTCCAAATGCATGTATTCCTATAGGTTAAAATGAAGAGAAACCCCCCAAATTCAATGTCTTCCTGAAAGCAAATGTTTCAACGTAGAAAAACGAAATTTTGGGAGCCAAATGCAACAGGATTGCTCATCTTTCTTACCTAGTATCAACAAGATCAAGTGAAAAAATATTCGCTGAAATTCCAGTAAACTTGGGAGTTTTGTGGAAGCTCTGCAAACACTTACATAAGAAAGTGTATTTTCCTTGCCTCTGCTTGGGGAAACTTCAGCAGGGGACAATGCATCAAGAGCCACTGAGAAGTCATTGAGTGGGCCAAGTTTCAAACAGGTATCACAAACTGTGTTTCGTTGAGCATTCCAAATGCATGTATTCCTATAGGGAAAAAAGAAGTTAAACCTGAAAATTCAAAGTGTTCCTGCAAAGGAACTCTTCAACATAAGATGACGAAATTTGGGCTGACAAGTGCAACTCATCTACTCAGTTTTGCTGCCAAGTATCAACAAGATCGGGTGAAAAAATATCTGCTGAGAGTCCAGTAAACTCTGTTCTGTGGATGCTCTACAAAGACTTTCAAATGAAAGTTTATTTTTCTCTGCTCTGCTTCGGTGTACATAAACCGGTAACAAAGCATAGAGAGCACAATGAGAATTCATTCAGTGAGTCAATTTTCAAGCAGCTAGCACAAACCGTGTTTGATTTCGATT
The DNA here is from genome assembly GCF_047511675.1 of Marmota flaviventris. Classification (NCBI taxonomy): domain Eukaryota; kingdom Metazoa; phylum Chordata; class Mammalia; order Rodentia; family Sciuridae; genus Marmota; species Marmota flaviventris. The sequence continues at coordinate 16,927 of NW_027288078.1, read as the reverse complement.
TCCAAAAGCATGTATCCCTATAGGGGAAAATGTGGTAAAACCGAACTGATCCAAGTCATCCTGCAAAGGAATGATTCAGCCTAGCAGAACAAAATTTGTGCAGCCAAGAGCAACTGGTAACACATTTTTTTCTACCAAGTATCAACAAGTTCGGGTAAATAAACATTTGCTGAGATTCCAGTAAACTCAGAGTTCTGTGCAAGCTTGGCAAATGCTTTCAAATGAAAGTGTATGTTCCTTGCCTCCGCTTAGAGCTACTACCACAGGGAACAAAGCATAGAGAGCACACCGAGAACGAATTGAGTGAGTCAAGTTGGAAGAAGCTAGCACAAACCGTGTTGGATATACAGTTCCAAATGCATGTATCCCCATAAGGGAAAAGGAAGTGAAACTTAAAATTCAAAGTGCTCCTGCAAACGAACGCTTCAACCCTGAAGAACGAAATTTGGGCAGCCAAGTGAAACCAGTATACTCATCTTTGCTGCCAAGTATCATCAAGATCGGGTGAAAAAATTTTGCTGAGATTCCAGTAAACTCAGAGTTCTGTGGAAGCTCTGCAAACACTTTCAAATGAAAGTATATTTTCCTTGCCTCTGCTTAGGGCTACTTCAACAGGAAACAAAGCATAGAGAGTGCACTGAGAACTAACTGAGTGAGTCAACTTTCATGCAGCTAGTACCAACCACGTTTGAGTTAGTGTTCCAAATGCATGTATCCCTAGAGGGGAAAATGAAGTGAAACCTCAAATTCCAAAGTGTTCCTGCAAAGGAACTATTCAACCTAGAATATCTAAATTTGGGCAGCCAAATGCAACCGGTCTACTTATCTTTGCTGTCGAGTAACAACAAGTTAGGGTGAAAAAATATTTGCTGAGAATCCAGGAAACTCACAGTTCTGTGGAATCACTGCCAAGTCTTTCAAATGAAAGTTTCTTTCCCTTGCCTCTGCTTAGGGTTCCTTCAACAGAAAACAAAGCATAGAGATCACGCTGAGAACTAGTTGAGTGAGTTTCAGTTTCAAGCAGCTAGCATAAACCGTGTTTGATGTATAATTCCAGATGCATGTATCCCTATAAGGGCAAAGGAAGTGAAACCTAAACATTCAAAAGCGTTCCTGCAAACGAACTTTTCAACCTAGAAGAACGAAATTTGGGCAGCTAAGTGCCACTGGTAAACTCATCTTTCCTGACAAGTATCATCCAGATCAGGTGAGTAAATATTTGCAGAGATTCCAGTTAACTTGGAGCTCTGTTGAAGCTCTGTAAATGCTTTCTTAGGAAAGCGAATGTTCCTTGCCTCCACTTAGGACCACTTCACCAGGGAACCAATCACAGAGAGCACACCGGGAACTAATGGAGTGAGTCAAGCTTCAAGCAGCTAGAACAAAGTGTGTTTGATTGAGAGCTCCAAATGCATGTATTACTACAGGTTAAAATGAAGAGAAACCCCCCAAATTCAATGTCTTCCTGAAAGCAAATGTTTCAACGTAGAAGAACGAAATTTTGGGAGCCAAATGCAACTGGTATGCTCATCTTTCTTACCTAGTATCAACCAGATCAAGTGAAAAAATATTCGCTGAAATTCCAGTAAACTTGGGAGTTTTGTGGAAGCTCTGCAAACACTTACATAAGAAAGTGTATTTTCCTTGCCTCTGCTTGGGGATACTTCAGCAGGGGACAATGCATCAAGAGCCACTGAGAAGTCATTGAGTGGGCCAAGTTTCAAACAGGTATCACAAACTGTGTTTCGTTGAGCATTCCAAATGCTTGTATTCCTATTGGGAAAAAAGAAGTTAAACCTGAAAATTCAAAGTGTTCCTGCAAAGGAACTCTTCAACATAAGATGACGAAATTTGGGCTGCCAAGTGCAACTCATCTACTCAGTTTTGCTGCCAAGTATCAACAAGATCGGGTGAAAAAATATCTGCTGAGAGTCCAGTAAACTCTGTTCTGTGGATGCTCTACAAACACTTTCAAATGAAAGTTGATTTTTCTCTGCTCTGCTTCGGTGTACATAAACCGGTAACAAAGCATAGAGAGCACAATGAGAATTCATTCAGTGAGTCAATTTTCAAGCAGCCAACACAAACCGTGTTTGATTTCGATTTCCAAAAGCATGTATCCCTATAGGGGAAAATGTGGTAAAACCGAACGGATCCAAGTCATCCTGCAAAGGAATGATTCAGCCTAGCAGAACAAAATTTGTGCTGCCAAGAGCAACTGGTATACACATTTTTTCTACCAAGTATCAACAAGTTCGGGTGAATAAACATTTGCTGAGATTCCGGTAAACTCAGAGTTCTGTGCAAGCTTGGCAAATGCTTTCAAATGAAAGTGTATGTTCCTTGCCTCCGCTTAGAGCTACTACCACAGGGAACAAAGCATAGAGAGCACACCGAGAACGAATTGAGTGAGTCAAGTTGGAAGAAGCTAGCACAAACCGTGTTGGATATACAGTTCCAAATGCATGTATCCCCATAAGGGAAAAGGAAGTGAAACTTAAAATTCAAAGTGCTCCTGCAAACGAACGCTTCAACCCTGAAGAACGAAATTTGGGCAGCCAAGTGAAACCGGTATACTCATCTTTGCTGCCAAGTATCATCAAGATCGGGTGAAAAAATTTTGCTGAGATTCCGGTAAACTCAGAGTTCTGTGGAAGCTCTGCAAACACTTTCAAATGAAAGTATATTTTCCTTGCCTCTGCTTAGGGCTACTTCAACAGGAAACAAAGCATAGAGAGTGCACTGAGAACTAACTGAGTGAGTCAACTTTCATGCAGCTAGTACCAACCGCGTTTGATTTAGTGTTCCAAATGCATGTATCCCTAGAGGGGAAAATGAAGTGAAACTTCAAATTTCAAAGTGTTCCTGCCAACGAACTATTCAACCTAGAAGATCTAAATTTGGGCAGCCAAATGCAACCGGTCTACTTATCTTTGCTGTCGAGTAACAACAAGTTAGGGTGAAAAAATATTTGCTGACAATCCAGGAAACTCACAGTTCTGTGGAATCACTGCCAAGGCTTTCAAATGAAAGTTTCTTTCCCTTGCCTCTGCTTAGGGTTCCTTCAACAGAAAACAAAGCATAGAGATCACTCTGAGAACTAGTTGAGTGAGTTTCAGTTTCAAGCAGCTAGCATAAACCGTGTTTGATGTACAATTCCAGATGCATGTATCCCTATAAGGGAAAAGGAAGTGAAACCTAAACATTCAAAAGCGTTCCTGCAAACGAACTTTTCAACCTAGAAGAACGAAATTTGGGCAGCTAAGTGCCACTGGTAAACTCATCTTTCCTGACAAGTATCATCCAGATCAGGTGAGTCAATATTTGCAGAGATTCCAGTTAACTTGGAGCTCTGTTGAAGCTCTGTAAATGCTTTCTTAGGAAAGCGAATGTTCCTTGCCTCCACTTAGGACCACTTCACCAGGGAACCAATCACAGAGAGCACACCGGGAACTAATTGAGTGAGTCAAGCTTCAAGCAGCTAGCGCAAAGAGTGTTTGATTTAGAGCTCCAAATGCATGTATTCCTATAGGTTAAAATGAAGAGAAACCCCCCAAATTCAATGTCTTCCTGAAAGCAAATGTTTCAACGTGGAAGAACGAAATTTTGGGAGCCAAATGCAACTGGTATGCTCATCTTTCTTACCTAGTATCAACAAGATCAAGTGAAAAAAATATTCGCTGAAATTCCAGTAAACTTGGGAGTTTTGTGGAAGCTCTGCAAACACTTACATAAGAAAGTGTATTTTCCTTGCCTCTGCTTGGGGATACTTCAGCAGGGGACAATGCATCAAGAGCCACTGAGAAGTCATTGAGTGGGCCAAGTTTCAAACAGGTATCACAAACTGTGTTTCGTTGAGCATTCCAAATGCATGTATTCCTATAGGGAAAAAAGAAGTTAAACCTGAAAATTCAAAGTGTTCCTGCTTAGGAACTCTTCAACATAAGATGAAGAAATTTGGGCTGCCAAGTGCAACTCATCTACTCAGTTTTGCTGCCAAGTATCAACAAGATCGGGTGAAAAAATATCTGCTGAGAGTCCAGTAAACTCTGTTCTGTGGATGCTCTACAAACACTTTCAAATGAAAGTTGATTATTCTCTGCTCTGCTTCGGTGTACATAAACCGGTAACAAGGCATAGAGAGCACAATGAGAATTCATTCAGTGAGTCAATTTTCAAGCAGCTATCACAAACCGTGTTTGATTTCGATTTCCAAAAGCATGTATCCCTATAGGGGAAAATGTGGTAAAACCGAACTGATCCAAGTCATCCTGCAAAGGAATGATTCAGCCTAGCAGAACAAAATTTGTGCTGCCAAGAGCAACTGGTATACACATGTTTTCTACCAAGTATCAACAAGTTCGGGTGAATAAACATTTGCTGAGATTCCAGTAAACTCAGAGTTCTGTGCAAGCTTGGCAAATGCTTTCAGATGAAAGTGTATGTTCCTTGCCTCCTCTTAGAGCTACTACCACAGGGAACAAAGCATAGAGAGCACACCGAGAACAAATTGAGTGAGTCAAGTTGGAAGAAACTAGCACAAACCGTGTTGGATATACAGTTCCAGATGCATGTATCCCCATAAGGGAAAAGGAAGTGAAACTTAAAATTCAAAGTGCTCCTGCAAACGAACGCTTCAACCCTGAAGAACGAAATGTGGGCAGCCAAGTGAAACTGGTATACTCATCTTTGCTGCCAAGTATCATCAAGATCGGGTGAAAACATTTTGCTGAGATTCCAGTAAACTCAGAGTTCTGTGGAAGCTCTGCAAACACTTTCAAATGAAAGTATATTTTCCTTGCCTCTGCTTAGGGCTACTTCAACAGGAAACAAAGCATAGAGAGTGCACTGAGAACTAACTGAGTGAGTCAACTTTCATGCAGCTAGTACCAACCGCGTTTGAGTTAGTGTTAGAAATGCATGTATCCCTAGAGGGGAAAATGAAGTGAAACCTCAAATTTCAAAGTGTTCCTGCAAACGAACTATTCAACCTAGAAGATCTAAATTTGGGCAGCCAAATGCAACCGGTCTACTTATCTTTGCTGTCGAGTAACAACAAGTTAGGGTGAAAAAATATTGGCTGAGAATCCAGGAAACTCACAGTTCTGTGGAATCACTGCCAAGGCTTTCAAATGAAAGTTTCTTTCCCTTGCCTCTGCTTAGGGTTCCTTCAACAGAAAACAAAGCATAGAGATCACGCTGAGAACTAGTTGAGTGAGTTTCAGTTTCAAGCAGCTAGCATAAACCGTGTTTGATGTATAATTCCAGATGCATGTATCCCTATAAGGGAAAAGGAAGTGAAACCTAAACATTCTAAAGCGTTCCTGCAAACGAACTTTTCAACCTAGAAGAACGAAATTTGGGCAGCTAAGTGCCACTGGTAAACTCATCTTTCCTGACAAGTATCATCCAGATCAGGTGAGTCAATATTTGCAGAGATTCCAGTTAACTTGGAGCTCTGTTGAAGCTCTGTAAATGCTTTCTTAGGAAAGCGAATGTTCCTTGCCTCCACTTAGGACCACTTCACCAGGGAACCAATCACAGAGAGCACACCGGGAACTAATTGAGTGAGTCAAGCTTCAAGCAGCTGGCGCAAAGAGTGTTTGATTGAGAGCTCCAAATGCATGTATTCCTATAGGTTAAAATGAAGAGAAACCCCCCAAATTCAATGTCTTCCTGAAAGCAAATGTTTCAACGTAGAAGAACGAAATTTTGGGAGCCAAATGCAACTGGTATGCTCATCTTTCTTACCTAGTATCAACAAGATCAAGTGAAAAAATATTCGCTGAAATTCCAGTAAACTTGGGAGTTTTGTGGAAGCTCTGCAAACACTTACATAACAAAGTGTATTTTCCTTGCCTCTGCTTGGGGATACTTCAGCAGGGGACAATGCATCAAGAGGCACTGAGAAGTCATTGAGTGGGCCAAGTTTCAAACAGGTATCACAAACTGTGTTTCGTTGAGCATTCCAAATGCATGTATTCCTATAGGGAAAAAAGAAGTTAAACCTGAAAATTCAAAGTGTTCCTGCAAAGGAACTCTTCAACATAAGATGACGAAATTTGGGCTGCCAAGTGCAACTCATCTACTCAGTTTTGCTGCCAAGTATCAACAAGATCGGGTGAAAAAATATCTGCTGAGAGTCCAGTAAACTCTGTTCTGTGGATGCTGTACAAACACTTTCAAATGAAAGTTGATTTTTCTCTGCTCTGCTTTGGTGTACATAAACCGGTAACAAAGCATAGAGAGCACAATGAGAATTCATTCAGTGAGTCAATTTTCAAGCAGCTAGCACAAACCGTGTTTGATTTCGATTTCCAAAAGCATGTATCCCTATAAATGTAGTAAAACCTAACTGATCCAAGTCATCCTGCAAAGGAATGATTCAGCCTAGCAGAACAAAATTTGTGCTGCCAAGAGCAACTGGTATACACATTTTTTCTACCAAGTATCAACAAGTTCGGGTGAATAAACATTTGCTGAGATTCCAGTAAATTCAGAGTTCTGTGCAAGCTTTGCAAATGCTTTCAGATGAAATTGTGTGTTCCTTGCCTCCGCTTAGAGCTACTACCACAGGGAACAAAGCATAGAGAGCACACCGAGAATGAATTGAGTGAGTCAAGTTGGAAGAAGCTAGCACAAACCGTGTTGGATATACAGTTCCAAATGCATGTATCCCTATAAGGGAAAAGGAAGTGAAACTTAAAATTCAAAGTGCTCCTGCAAACGAACGCTTCAACCCTGAAGAACGAAATTTGGGCAGCCAAGTGAAACCGCTATACTCATCTTTGCTGCCAAGTATCATCAAGATCGGGTGAAAAAATTTTGCTGAGATTCCAGTAAACTCAGAGTTCTGTGGAAGCTCTGCAAACACTTTCAAATGAAAGTATATTTTCCTTGCCTCTGCTTAGGGCTACTTCAACAGGAAACAAAGCATAGAGAGTACACTGAGAACTAACTGAGTGAGTCAACTTTCATGCAGCTAGTACCAACCGCGTTTGAGTTAGTGTTCCAAATGCATGTATCCCTAGAGGGGAAAATGAAGTGAAACCTCAAATTTCAAAGTGTTCCTGCAAACGAACTATTCAACCTAGAAGATCTAAATTTGGGCAGATAAATGCAACCGGTCTACTTATCTTTGCTGTCGAGTAACAACAAGTTAGGGTGAAAAAATATTGGCTGAGAATCCAGGAAACTCACAGTTCTGTGGAATCACTGCCAAGGCTTTCAAATGAAAGTTTCTTTCCCTTGCCTCTGCTTAGGGTTCCTTCAACAGAAAACAAAGCATAGAGATCACGCTGAGAACTAGTTGAGTGAGTTTCAGTTTCAAGCAGCTAGCATAAACCGTGTTTGATGTATAATCCCAGATGCATGTATCCCTATAAGGGAAAAGGAAGTGAAACCTAAACATTCAAAAGCGTTCCTGCAAACGAACTTTTCAACCTAGAAGAACGAAATTTGGGCATCTAAGTGCCACTGGTAAACTCATCTTTCCTGACAAGTATCATCCAGATCAGGTGAGTAAATATTTGCAGAGATTCCAGTTAACTTGGAGCTCTGTTGAAGCTCTGTAAATGCTTTCTTAGGAAAGCGAATGTTCCTTGCCTCCACTTAGGACCACTTCACCAGGGACCCAATCACAGAGAGCACACCGGGAACTAATTCAGTGAGTCAAGCTTCAAGCAGATGGCGCAAAGAGTGTTTGATTTAGAGCTCCAAATGCATGTATTCCTATAGGTTAAAATGAAGAGAAACCCCCCAAATTCAATGTCTTCCTGAAAGCAAATGTTTCAACGTAGAAGAACGAAATTTTGGGAGCCAAATGCAACTGGTATGCTCATCTTTCTTACCTAGTATCAACAAGATCAAGTGAAAAAAATATTCGCTGAAATTCCAGTAAACTTGGGAGTTTTGTGGAAGCTCTGCAAACACTTACATAAGAAAGTGTATTTTCCTTGCCTCTGCTTGGGGATACTTCAGCAGGGGACAATGCATCAAGAGCCACTGAGAAGTCATTGAGTGGGCCAAGTTTCAAACAGGTATCACAAACTGTGTTTCATTGAGCATTCCAAATGCATGTATTCCTATAGGGAAAAAAGAAGTTAAACCTGAAAATTCAAAGTGTTCCTGCAAAGGAACTCTTCAACATAAGATGACGAAATTTGGGCTTCCAAGTGCAACTCATCTACTCAGTTTTGCTGCCAAGTATCAACAAGGTCGGGTGAAAAAATATCTGCTGAGAGTCCAGTAAACTCTGTTCTGTGGATGCTCTACAAACACTTTCAAATGAAAGTTGATTTTTCTCTGCTCTGCTTCGGTGTACATAAACCGGTAACAAAGCATAGAGAGCACAATGAGAATTCATTCAGTGAGTCAATTTTCAAGCAGCTAGCACAAACCGTGTTTGATTTCGATTTCCAAAAGCATGTATCCCTATAGGGGAAAATGTGGTAAAACCGAACTGATCCAAGTCATCCTGCAAAGGAATGATTCAGCCTAGCAGAACAAAATTTGTGCTGCCAAGAGCAACTGGTATACACATGTTTTCTACCAAGTATCAACAAGTTCGGGTGAAGAAACATTTGCTGAGATTCCAGTAAACTCAGAGTTCTGTGCAAGCTTGGCAAATGCTTTCGGATGAAAGTGTATGTTCCTTGCCTCCGCTTAGAGCTACTACCACAGGGAACAAAGCATAGAGAGCACACCGAGAACAAATTGAGTGAGTCAAGTTGGAAGAAACTAGCACAAACCGTGTTGGATATACAGTTCCAGATGCATGTATCCCCATAAGGGAAAAGGAAGTGAAACTTAAAATTCAAAGTGCTCCTGCAAACGAACGCTTCAACCCTGAAGAACGAAATGTGGGCAGCCAAGTGAAACCGGTATACTCATCTTTGCTGCCAAGTATCATCAAGATCGGGTGAAAACATTTTGCTGAGATTCCAGTAAACTCAGAGTTCTGTGGAGGCTCTGCAAACACTTTCAAATGAAAGTATATTTTCCTTGCCTCTGCTTAGGGCTTCTTCAACAGGAAAAAAAGCATAGAGAGTGCACTGAGAACTAACTGAGTGAGTCAACTTTCATGCAGCTAGTACCAACCGCGTTTGAGTTAGTGTTCCAAATGCATGTATCCCTAGAGGGGAAAATGAAGTGAAACCTCAAATTTCAAAGTGTTCCTGCAAACGAACTATTCAACCTAGAAGATCTAAATTTGGGCAGCCAAATGCAACCGGTCTACTTATCTTTGCTGTCGAGTAACAACAAGTTAGGGTGAAAAAATGTTTGCTGAGAATCCAGGAAACTCACAGTTTTGTGGAATCACGGCCAAGGCTTTCAAATGAAAGTTTCTTTCCCTTGCCTCTGCTTAGGGTTCCTTCAACAGAAAACAAAGCATAGAGATCACGCTGAGAACTAGTTGAGTGAGTTTCAGTTTCAAGCAGCTAGCATAAACCGTGTTTGATGTATAATTCCAGATGCATGTATCCCTATAAGGGAAAAGGAAGTGAAACCTAAACATTCTAAAGCGTTCCTGCAAACGAACTTTTCAACCTAGAAGAACAAAATTTGGGCAGCTAAGTGCCACTGGTAAACTCATCTTTCCTGACAAGTATCATCCAGATCAGGTGAGTAAATATTTGCAGAGATTCCAGTTAACTTGGAGCTCTGTTGAAGCTCTGTAAATGCTTTCTTAGGAAAGCGAATGTTCCTTGCCTCCACTTAGGACCACTTCACCAGGGAACCAATCACAGAGAGCACACCGGGAACTAATTGAGTGAGTCAAGCTTCAAGCAGCTGGCGCAAAGAGTGTTTGATTGAGAGCTCCAAATGCATGTATTCCTACAGGTTAAAATGAAGAGAAACCCCCCAAATTCAATGTCTTCCTGAAAGCAAATGTTTCAACGTAGAAGAACGAAATTTTGGGAGCCAAATGCAACTGGTATGCTCATCTTTCTTACCTGGTATCAACAAGTTCAAGTGAAAAAATATTCGCTGAAATTCCAGTAAACTTGGGAGTTTTGTGGAAGCTCTGCAAACACTTACATAAGAAAGTGTATTTTCCTTGCCTCTGCTTGGGGATACTTCAGCAGGGGACAATGCATCAAGAGCCACTGAGAAGTCATTGAGTGGGCCAAGTTTCAAACAGGTATCACAAACTGTGTTTCGTTGAGCATTCCAAATGCAGGTATTCCTATAGGGAAAAAAGAAGTTAAACCTGAAAATTCAAAGTGTTCCTGCAAAGGAACTCTTCAACATGAGATGACGAAATTTGGGCTGCCAAGTGCAACTCATCTACTCAGTTTTGCTGCCAAGTATCAACAAGATCGGGTGAAAAAATATCTGCTGAGAGTCCAGTAAACTCTGTTCTGTGGATGCTCTACAAACACTTTCAAATGAAAGTTGATTTTTCTCTGCTCTGCTTCGGTGTACATAAACCGGTAACAAAGCATAGAGAGCACAATGGGAATTCATTCAGTGAGTCAATTTTCAAGCAGCTAGCACAAACCGTGTTTGATTTCGATTTCCAAAAGCATGTATCCCTATAGGGGAAAATGTGGTAAAACCGAACTGATCCAAGTCATCCTGCAAAGGAATGATTCAGCCTAGCAGAACAAAATTTGTGCTGCCAAGAGCAACTGGTATACACATGTTTTCTACCAAGTATCAACAAGTTCGGGTGAAGAAACATTTGCTGAGATTCCAGTAAACTCAGAGTCCTGTGCAAGCTTGGCAAATGCTTTCAGATGAAAGTGTATGTTCCTTGCCTCCGCTTAGAGCTACTACCACAGGGAACAAAGCATAGAGAGCACACCGAGAACGAATTGAGTGAGTCAACTTGGAAGAAGCTAGCACAAACCGTGTTGGATATACAGTTCCAAATGCATGTATCCCCATAAGGGGAAAGGAAGTGAAACTTAAAATTCAAAGTGCTCCTGCAAACGAACGCTTCAACCCTGAAGAACGAAATTTGGGCAGCCAAGTGAAACCGGTATACTCATCTTTGCTGCCAAGTATCATCAAGATCGGGTGAAAAAATTTTGCTGAGATTCCGGTAAACTCAGAGTTCTGTGGAAGCTCTGCAAACACTTTCAAATGAAAGTATATTTTCCTTGCCTCTGCTTAGGGCTACTGCAACAGGAAACAAAGCATAGAGAGTGCACTGAGAACTAACTGAGTGAGTCAACTTTCATGCAGCTAGTACCAACGGCGTTTGAGTTAGTGTTCCAAATGCATGTATCCCTAGAGGGGAAAATGAAGTGAAACCTCAAATTTCAAAGTGTTCCTGCCAACGAACTATTCAACCTAGAAGATCTAAATTTGGGCAGCCAAATGCAACCGGTCTACTTATCTTTGCTGTCGAGTAACAACAAGTTAGGGTGAAAAAATGTTTGCTGAGAATCCAGGAAACTCACAGTTCTGTGGAATCACGGCCAAGGCTTTCAAATGAAAGTTTCTTTCCCTTGCCTCTGCTTAGGGTTCCTTCAACAGAAAACAAAGCATAGAGATCACGCTGAGAACTAGTTGAGTGAGTTTCAGTTTCAAGCAGCTAGCATAAACCGTGTTTGATGTATAATCCCAGATGCATGTATCCCTATAAGGGAAAAGGAAGTGAAACCTAAACATTCAAAAGCGTTCCTGCAAACGAACTTTTCAACCTAGAAGAACGAAATTTGGGCAGCTAAGTGCCACTGGTAAACTCATCTTTCCTGACAAGTATCATCCAGATCTGGTGAGTCAATATTTGCAGAGATTCCAGTTAACTTGGAGCTCTGTTGAAGCTCTGTAAATGCTTTCTTAGGAAAGCGAATGTTCCTTGCCTCCACTTAGGACCACTTCACCAGGGAACCAATCACAGAGAGCACACCGGGAACTAATTGAGTGAGTCAAGCTTCAAGCAGCTGGCGCAAAGAGTGTTTGATTGAGAGCTCCAAATGCATGTATTCCTATAGGTTAAAATGAAGAGAAACCCCCCAAATTCAATGTCTTCCTGAAAGCAAATGTTTCAACGTAGAAGAACGAAATTTTGGGAGCCAAATGCAACTGGTATGCTCATCTTTCTGACCTGGTATCAACAAGATCAAGTGAAAAAATATTCGCTGAAATTCCAGTAAACTTGGGAGTTTTGTGGAAGCTCTGCAAACACTTACATAAGAAAGTGTATTTTCCTTGCCTCTGCTTGGGGATACTTCAGCAGGGGACAATGCATCAAGAGCCACTGAGAAGTCATTGAGTGGGCCAAGTTTCAAACAGGTATCACAAACTGTGTTTCGTTGAGCATTCCAAATGCAGGTATTCCTATAGGGAAAAAAGAAGTTAAACCTGAAAATTCAAAGTGTTCCTGCAAAGGAACTCTTCAACATGAGATGACGAAATTTGGGCTGCCAAGTGCAACTCATCTACTCAGTTTTGCTGCCAAGTATCAACAAGATCGGGTGAAAAAATATCTGCTGAGAGTCCAGTAAACTCTGTTCTGTGGATGCTCTACAAACACTTTCAAATGAAAGTTGATTTTTCTCTGCTCTGCTTCGGTGTACATAAACCGGTAACAAAGCATAGAGAGCACAATGGGAATTCATTCAGTGAGTCAATTTTCAAGCAGCTAGCACAAACCGTGTTTGATTTCGATTTCCAAAAGCATGTATCCCTATAGGGGAAAATGTGGTAAAACCGAACTGATCCAAGTCATCCTGCAAAGGAATGATTCAGCCTAGCAGAACAAAATTTGTGCTGCCAAGAGCAACTGGTATACACATGTTTTCTACCAAGTATCAACAAGTTCGGGTGAAGAAACATTTGCTGAGATTCCAGTAAACTCAGAGTCCTGTTCAAGCTTGGCAAATGCTTTCAGATGAAAGTGTATGTTCCTTGCCTCCGCTTAGAGCTACTACCACAGGGAACAAAGCATAGAGAGCACACCGAGAACGAATTGAGTGAGTCAAGTTGGAAGAAGCTAGCACAAACCGTGTTGGATATACAGTTCCAAATGCATGTATCCCCATAAGGGGAAAGGAAGTGAAACTTAAAATTCAAAGTGGTCCTGCAAACGAACGCTTCAACCCTGAAGAACGAAATTTGGGCAGCCAAGTGAAACCGGTATACTCATCTTTGCTGCCAAGTATCATCAAGATCGGGTGAAAAAATTTTGCTGAGATTCCGGTAAACTCAGAGTTCTGTGGAAGCTCTGCAAACACTTTCAAATGAAAGTATATTTTCCTTGCCTCTGCTTAGGGCTACTGCAACAGGAAACAAAGCATAGAGAGTGCACTGAGAACTAACTGAGTGAGTCAACTTTCATGCAGCTAGTACCAACGGCGTTTGAGTTAGTGTTCCAAATGCATGTATCCCTAGAGGGGAAAATGAAGTGAAACCTCAAATTTCAAAGTGTTCCTGCCAACGAACTATTCAACCTAGAAGATCTAAATTTGGGCAGCCAAATGCAACCGGTCTACTTATCTTTGCTGTCGAGTAACAACAAGTTAGGGTGAAAAAATATTGGCTGAGAATCCAGGAAACTCACAGTTCTGTGGAATCACTGCCAAGGCTTTCAAATGAAAGTTTCTTTCCCTTGCCTCTGCTTAGGGTTCCTTCAACAGAAAACAAAGCATAGAGATCACGCTGAGAACTAGTTGAGTGAGTTTCAGTTTCAAGCAGCTAGCATAAACCGTGTTTGATGTATAATTCCAGATGCATGTATCCCTATAAGGGAAAAGGAAGTGAAACCTAAACATTCAAAAGCGTTCCTGCAAACGAACTTTTCAACCTAGAAGAACGAAATTTGGGCATCTAAGTGCCACTGGTAAACTCATCTTTCCTGACAAGTATCATCCAGATCAGGTGAGTAAATATTTGCAGAGATTCCAGTTAACTTGGAGCTCTGTTGAAGCTCTGTAAATGCTTTCTTAGGAAAGCGAATGTTCCTTGCCTCCACTTAGGACCACTTCACCAGGGAACCAATCACAGAGAGCACACCGGGAACTAATTGAGTGAGTCAAGCTTCAAGCAGCTGGCGCAAAGAGTGTTTGATTGAGAGCTCCAAATGCATGTATTCCTATAGGTTAAAATGAAGAGAAACCCCCCAAATTCAATTGTCTTCCTGAAAGCAAATGTTTCAACGTAGAAGAACGAAATTTTGGGAGCCAAATGCAACTGGTATGCTCATCTTTCTTACCTAGTATCAACAAGATCAAGTGAAAAAATATTTGCTGAAAATTCCAGTAAACTTGGGAGTTTTGTGTAAGCTCTGCAAACACTTACATAACAAAGTGTATTTTCCTTGCCTCTGCTTGGGGATACTTCAGCAGGGGACAATGCATCAAGAGGCACTGAGAAGTCATTGAGTGGGCCAAGTTTCAAACAGGTATCACAAACTGTGTTTCGTTGAGCATTCCAAATGCATGTATTCCTATAGGGAAAAAAGAAGTTAAACCTGAAAATTCAAAGTGTTCCTGCAAAGGAACTCTTCAACATAAGATGACGAAATTTGGGCTGCCAAGTGCAACTCATCTACTCAGTTTTGCTGCCAAGTATCAACAAGATCGGGTGAAAAAATATCTGCTGAGAGTCCAGTAAACTCTGTTCTGTGGATGCTGTACAAACACTTTCAAATGAAAGTTGATTTTTCTCTGCTCTGCTTCGGTGTACATAAACCGGTAACAAAGCATAGAGAGCACAATGAGAATTCATTCAGTGAGTCAATTTTCAAGCAGCTAGCACAAACCGTGTTTGATTTCGATTTCCAAAAGCATGTATCCCTATAAATGTAGTAAAACCTAACTGATCCAAGTCATCCTGCAAAGGAATGATTCAGCCTAGCAGAACAAAATTTGTGCTGCCAAGAGCAACTGGTATACACATTTTTTCTACCAAGTATCAACAAGTTCGGGTGAATAAACATTTGCTGAGATTCCAGTAAATTCAGAGTTCTGTGCAAGCTTTGCAAATGCTTTCAGATGAAAGTGTGTGTTCCTTGCCTCCGCTTAGAGCTACTACCACAGGGAACAAAGCATAGAGAGCACACCGAGAACGAATTGAGTGAGTCAAGTTGGAAGAAGCTAGCACAAACCGTGTTGGATATACAGTTCCAAATGCATGTATCCCCATAAGGGAAAAGGAAGTGAAACTTAAAATTCAAAGTGCTCCTGCAAACGAACGCTTCAACCCTGAAGAACGAAATTTGGGCAGCCAAGTGAAACCGCTATACTCATCTTTGCTGCCAAGTATCATCAAGATCGGGTGAAAAAATTTTGCTGAGATTCCAGTAAACTCAGAGTTCTGTGGAAGCTCTGCAAACACTTTCAAATGAAAGTATATTTTCCTTGCCTCTGCTTAGGGCTACTTCAACAGGAAACAAAGCATAGAGAGTACACTGAGAACTAACTGAGTGAGTCAACTTTCATGCAGCTAGTACCAACGGCGTTTGAGTTAGTGTTCCAAATGCATGTATCCCTAGAGGGAAAATGAAGTGAAACCTCAAATTTCAAAGTGTTCCTGCAAACGAACTATTCAACCTAGAAGATCTAAATTTGGGCAGATAAATGCAACCGGTCTACTTATCTTTGCTGTCGAGTAACAACAAGTTAGGGTGAAAAAATATTGGCTGAGAATCCAGGAAACTCACAGTTCTGTGGAATCACTGCCAAGGCTTTCAAATGAAAGTTTCTTTCCCTTGCCTCTGCTTAGGGTTCCTTCAACAGAAAACAAAGCATAGAGATCACGCTGAGAACTAGTTGGTGAGTTTCAGTTTCAAGCAGCTAGCATAAACCGTGTTTGATGTATAATCCCAGATGCATGTATCCCTATAAGGGAAAAGGAAGTGAAACCTAAACATTCCAAAAGCGTTCCTGCAAACGAACTTTTCAACCTAGAAGACGAAATTTGGGCAGCTAAGTGCCACTGGTAAACTCATCTTTCCTGACAAGTATCATCCCAGATCAGGTGAGTAAATATTTGCAGAGATTCCAGTTAACTTGGAGCTCTGTTGAAGCTCTGTAAATGCTTTCTTAGGAAAGCGAATGTTCCTTGCCTCCACTTAGGACCACTTCACCAGGGAACCAATCACAGAGAGCACACCGGGAACTAATTGAGTGAGTCAAGCTTCAAGCAGATGGCGCAAAGAGTGTTTGATTTAGAGCTCCAAATGCATGTATTCCTATAGGTTAAAATGAAGAGAAACCCCCCAAATTCAATGTCTTCCTGAAAGCAAATGTTTCAACGTAGAAGAACGAAATTTTGGGAGCCAAATGCAACTGGTATGCTCATCTTTCTTACCTAGTATCAACAAGATCAAGTGAAAAAAATATTCGCTGAAATTCCAGTAAACTTGGGAGTTTTGTGGAAGCTCTGCAAACACTTACATAAGAAAGTGTATTTTCCTTGCCTCTGCTTGGGGATACTTCAGCAGGGGACAATGCATCAAGAGCCACTGAGAAGTCATTGAGTGGGCCAAGTTTCAAACAGGTATCACAAACTGTGTTTCGTTGAGCATTCCAAATGCATGTATTCCTATAGGGAAAAAAGAAGTTAAACCTGAAAATTCAAAGTGTTCCTGCAAAGGAACTCTTCAACATAAGATGACGAAATTTGGGCTTCCAAGTGCAACTCATCTACTCAGTTTTGCTGCCAAGTATCAACAAGGTCGGGTGAAAAAATATCTGCTGAGAGTCCAGTAAACTCTGTTCTGTGGATGCTCTACAAACACTTTCAAATGAAAGTTGATTTTTCTCTGCTCTGCTTCGGTGTACATAAACCGGTAACAAAGCATAGAGAGCACAATGAGAATTCATTCAGTGAGTCAATTTCAAGCAGCTAGCACAAACCGTGTTTGATTTCGATTTCCAAAAGCATGTATCCCTATAAATGTAGTAAAAACCTAACTGATCCAAGTCATCCTGCAAAGGAATGATTCAGCCTAGCAGAACAAAATTTGTGA